>NC_031799.1:3914747-4071906 GCF_001522545.3 Parus major | reverse complement strand
ATTATATATATATATATATTTATATGTGTATACACGTATGCCTTAGCAGTTGCCAAGCTCCAGTGACAGCAGGAATGTCTCATCAGAGACCATTCCCCTTCCCCAGGCACTCTGGCCCACAGGGAGTGAGGTGTTGCCAGTGGAATCAAAAGACAAAAAAGGATGGCAGATCATCCAGTGTGGAGGTGTCACTGAAGTTAAACAGGCCCATGTCCTGTACCAAAACTGCTCCACAAAGAAAGAAAATGGGTCTTTGTCTAAGGAGATCCCTTCTGAAGGGAACAGAAGGCCCATGTGCAGACCAGGCTTATTCCTGGGGCAGCTACTGCCTCCCTTTGGCCTGATTAATGATGTAAAGAGAAAGCCCTGCTTTGGTAGGGCCCTCAGGCCATTATTTACTGTTGTTTCTCCAGGTGAGCAGCAATGAAGTTACAACAAGAAGACCAATGGCAATCAGGAGAGACTTGAGGGCCTTGGGATGGCAAGTTAAGGGATCAAGAGCACAAGTGGTATATTCAAAATCAATACCTGGCTCCATGCCTGTTGTCACCGGAAGAATTTGGGGTCAGTTAACACAGAACCAGGCCTGGTGGTGACACACAGGTTATGCCTGTCTCAAAGTGGAAAAAGGATCTTTGCACAGAGGTGATAAGGGTTCATTGGAAGAGCTTTAAACTCTTTGATGTAAAAAAAAGGTGATGGAATAGCCCTGTATATTACAGAGTGTTTTGCTTGTCTGCAGCTTAATGATGGTGATGATAGGATTGCATGTCTGTGGGTAAGAATCAGGGCCAACAAAGCAGATCTCCTGGTGGGAGCTTGTTACAGACCACCCAACCAGGATGAAGACAGATGAAATATTCTATAAGCAGTTGGGAGGAGTCTCACAATCACTGCATCACAGTACAGCACAGAAGAGAGGAATAGTCTAGGAGGTGCCAGGAGTGTGTGGAGGAGACCTTCCTGGCAGCCTGACAACCAGGGTAGGACCCTCACTGGAGCTGCAGTGGTGAAGGCAGATGTGGTGGGTGAAGGCTGTCCTGGACTCAGCAACCACAATATGGGTTTTCCATCCTCAGAGGAGTAAGGAGAGAGGTCAACAGAACTTGAGGTCCCCTTGAACTTCTGGAGAACTGAGTTTGGCCACTTTAGGAACCTGGTTGAGAGTGTTCTTTAGGAGGCAGTCCTGGTGGGCAAAGGTGTCCAGGAAGGCTGGATAATCTTCAAGAAGAAAATCCTAAAGGCAGAGGAACAGGCCACTCCAATGTGCTGAAAAATAGACAGGGAAAGAGACTGGCTGAACAGAGTTTTGGCTGAAATTCAGAAAAAAAAAACAGGAGAGTTGAGGATCATTGGAAGAAGGGGCAGGAAACTCAGGAGGACAACAAGGATGCTGTGAATTTGTGCAGGGAGAAAATTAGAATGGCCAAAGCCCAGCTTGGATTTAATCTGTCTACTGCTGTAAAAGACAACAAAAATTATTTTATTAAGACATCAGCAAAAAAAGGAGTGTGAAGAAGAATCTCCATATTTTATTGGACATTGTCCATCCCTGGCTGAGAGGATCTGACCTTCTGCCCCATAGCAGCCACAGAGACATGTTGGGGTGCAAAGGGACCTGCAAAGGGACCAGTGAGAACGACGCACCTGAAGACAGCCCTGACACAGTCATAAATCACAGAATGGTTTGGGATGGAAGGGATTCAAAACCATCCCATTCCAAACCCTGTGCCATGCACATGAATAAAAGGATGGCATGACTGGTTGAAAGCATAGTATCATGTGTCTTTGCTTGCCAAGTTTCCCAGAACAGCAGCACAACAGCATGGACCAGGATTATTTAGACTTTTAGAAACAGAGTTCCAATGAAGCCTGTAATACTGTCATCAGGAAACTCTTCCTGGCAAATTCACGGGTGAAACCCTCAATTTTTCTAAATTCTGTAGTTCACAGTTTTGTGGCAAAAAAACCCATTTGTGTTCTCTACCATTGCAATATTTGTATTTTACCAGACAGCCTGTCAAGCCTTTAGGAATTCTCCTGGTTTAACCAGAAGCAGAAATGACTGATGCCTTCAAACATCCTGTGCACCTGGAATCTATCAGGAACTGTTTTAGATTCCATACTTCCTGGACTATCCCTAAAGTTCATAACAATATTGGCATTTTTGGAGTTGCAAAATACATTTATCTTCCTAGCCCCTTTTGGATGCACAGGTTTTCTGAAATCAGGGAGGACTCAGTGGATTTATATGTTGTTTCACAATTGGTTTCAAGTTCTACTTCACTCATCTGTATTATTTCCAACAAAGAGGTATTGGTAACTGTGGGTTAAGTTCCTAGCCTTGTATTGAATTTTGCAGCAAAGTGAGGCATGATCCATGAAAAGGATGAATAAATTACTAGACAGCTTCTGTAGAATCTAGGTCCTTGTCTCTGTCACTGATTCAATAGTATCTTTCCAACAGATCAGTACCCAAGAACCTGCAAGCATCTCTATTTTTTCTCAGCAAAGTACCACACAAATTTGAAAGAAGACCCTTGGGAGTCACCACACAACAGCTGGTGAGCAACCTCTCAGGCCTTGCCCTCTCTGACCTGTGATCTTTCCACTGCACCCACACAGCAGCTCACTCTCAACAGCAAAGCCCAGCTTTGGGATGTAAAAGAGATGGACAGAGATGACCATGGGACTGTGGTGCAGTGATCCTTTCAAAGTGTTTTCTCCAAGTCAGAGAAGACCCAAATCTCCAGTCACACCTTTTTAAAATTTTTCTCTGCTTATCAAGTCATTTACTGTAAAATCAGTCCATTGAGAGTAGAACTGATATTTGCCCAATAAAAGTCTTTAATTCCTTTCCTGGATTTGTTCAGATAAAGTTCTCTTGGCATCCCTGACTACAAAAGAACTTTTACTGCTTCCTTGGTTCTATTCTTTGTCTAACTCGCTTAAAATAGGAGCTTTCATGGAAAGGGAATGATTTTTATTTTGTGTTTGATATGGAGCCTCAGAAAACTCATCTTTGCTTGAGTCTCTGGCTCTGGTCTCTCATGCTACTAAAGGATAATAAGAAATAGAAAGGCAAATGTCTTTTTAAGACAAAATTTCCTGCTCCTCCTCATTTTGAAATCCATAGATCTCACTTTGCATAGCATTTTCATAAACAGAGAAAACTCTCTATAGCAATGAAATAAAATTAAGATACAGTAGTGCCCCTCAGAACACCCATCATACTTTCAAAATAGACCATTCACTTACTGCAAAGGTTATTTCAAGCTAAGAATCCATTTATTTGAATGTATTTCCATTTTAATCAATATCCTTTAGAAATGGTCTCTTTCTTAGTCATGTAAGGTGAATTGATATAATTTTAAGGACATGTATTTCTTTTCTAAATGTTCTTATATGGCAAGGACATATGTGAGATTGGATTTTCAACTCTGGTAGATTTGAGTCAACAGCATTTTCTTTACCTTAGTGCAACAAGAAGATGAGTGCCAGAGGCAAGACTTTCAGAAGAGGAGGCATTTCTACAGCACCTGAACATTGTGGTGACAATCCCTCATTTCTAATCCCAAAAGATCTCTTAGCAGTGCTGCAAAATCTTTCTTTCCCCCTGAAAGCCTGAGCCACCTTTCACCAAAAACAACTGAAAGACTTCCATTAAGTTCAACAGACTTTCAATCACGGTCTTATCCAAGATGAGTGCTTTCTTTTAATGTGTGAATAGAAGGTAATTACCTTTCATTACATCAAATGTAGCAGAAGATGGGCAAGTAGTTTTTTTTGCTTGGGCATGTACATTTTTGTAACATTTGCAAAATGCTGACTTATGCACACAGTTACACTCAAAACACAATTACTCATATATAAATCTGCATTTGTGTTTAAATGTCACTGGTAACAAGAACGCTTCTGGTAACAAATTTGTTTATCAAATATACATCAGAAAATGGCACATTAAATAAGAAAATGTTCAATAAAAGATATGCTCAGCACTTTTGCAGACAGTCTGGGCCTCGTCCAACAAACCCTGATGTAAAAAGAAACGCTATCATTAACGTCTAAGGATCCGGATTAAACCCATAATGGGAAATTCTCAAATTTTTGCTTTCTTTACACTTTTCAATTGCAGCTTTTTGTTTCAGGACCCAACTGTATGCCTCTATGTACTGAGCTCATAGATTGAAGCCTAGAGGACTCATGTTCATTTCAAGGGAGTAAGAAGAGTCTTCTGTTCAAAATGTAATAGCACTGCTGATTTTTGGTTTTAATTTATTTTCCTTTTTTTTCTGAGAGGCCTCTGAAATTTACTGTTGTGTTTAGATTCCAAAGGGATTATTAGTTTGATGGCAAGGAATGCTTAAGGACAACAAGGATGATCAGATTTATGAAACGACTCACATTAAAGAACAGCAAAGAAGACTGGGGCTCAGCCTGAGGAAAAAGGAAAAAGAGGCAATATATGCTACTGGTCGTAAAACCAGGGATGATGACCTGGCAAAGGTAAGCAGAGAAAGATTTCATTTTTCTTTCTAAGGCTAGAATTGAGAAGTAGCAGGTGAGGCTACCAGATGGCAGGCAGAAAGTAAATAATAGCAGGGGAGGGTAAACCAGCCTTGGAGATGCTTCTGTCTGTTCCCTGAGTAAAAAGGGAATCCAAAGTCTGAGTGCAGTTACTAAAGAAGGGTAATAACATTTGAGAAGCACTGAGACACCCATATGGAACCATCCACACAAGACCTACAGAAGAGCAACACCTCTCTGAAGTGGCAGTAGAGGGTGGAGGAAGATCCTGGAGCATTTCCAGTGGTGCTGGAATTGGGCCCAAAGCTCTGTACTTTGAAACTGATCACTTTGTGCTTTAGCTTCTCTGGGTCTAATGGAAAACCCAGGTGTGAATTCTGCCTTTGTACTCTTTCCCAGAGTACAAATGATTTGTCTGGGTGCCAAATCACTGTCCTTAGGGCTTATTGAGGTATCCATGAAGCTATTCTTTAATACTAGTAAGAAAAATAGGAAACAACAGGTGGGTGCGGGGAATTTGTCAGCATGCAAAATCAGCACGACAGGGAGATGATTTTACCTCTGTTTATAGCACTGGTGAGATTGATATCAGAACACATTTGAAAAGATACTGAAAAATTGTCAAGGATGCACTGAAGAGCCAGCAAGAAATAGAGAGTTTAGAGAAATGCCTTGCAGTGAGAGATTTAAGCAGCTCATTCTGTCTAGCATATCAAAGATGTATTTTAGTGTAACCTGAAAGTCAAAACTGAATGATTCAAAATGGTAAAGTCAAAAAGCAGCAGCTTTGTTAGGAGGCCTAACCCTCTGTCTTGATATGAAAATGCATCTTAACACAATTACAATGATTTATTTGTAGTCTGGAACAAAGTTACGCAGCCCTTTCCTAAATTTGAAGAGGTGTACATATATATTTATACGTATGTGATGCTTAAGGAATTATAAATATGTAGTACTAGGTTTAAAGGAATCATTTTTATTTTATAAAATGCTCGGTTTAATGAGTTGTTGAGGTTGTTGCTTAACCCTAGCCAACAACTAAGCACTACACAGGTGCTTACTTCCTTCCCTGTGTCCCCAGTGGGATGTGGAGGAGAATCAGAAAAAGGTAAAACTCATGGACTGAGATAAGAACAGTCTAATGCCTGACATAAAGTAAAATATAATTAATAATAGTAACAACACTAATGGTAACAAAAATAACAATTATAATAACAATAATAACAATAATAATAATAATAATAATAGTAATGAAGAAGAAAAGTGAGGAGACAGTGAAAGGAATAAAACCCAAAAGAAACAACTGATGCACAAGAAAATTCCTCACCACTCACTGACCGATACCTGGATCAGCCCCCAAGCAGTGACCAGCCCCTCCTGGCCAACTTCCCTCAGTTCATATACTGGGCATTAGTTCTGTGATATGGAATATCTCTTTGTCCAGCTCTCCTGGCCATGCTGACCCTTGGCTTCATGTGCACCTATTCATAGGCAGAGCACTGGACACTGAAAAGTCCTTGACTGAGGGAGCACTGCTGAGCTGTGGCTAAAACATCAGTGAGTTAATCAACATTATTCTCAGACTAGATCCAGCACTGTACCAGGAACTGAGGAGGAAATTAACTCTACCCAAGCCAGAACTGGAATGAGGGGATTTAACATAAATTCAAAGGCAATTTCTGTTTATTTGCAGAGAGAGAAAGAGAAAATAAAATAGCATCTTTGTTAAGGGATGTCAGTAAATTATTTTTCCTACAATTTTGTAGACAGGTAATGTACAGAATTTGGTTACCAAGACCACAGGAATTGCCAGAGATTTCTTCTCTCGCCTGTATCTCTCCTCATGAAATTCACAAGGATAATAATTGCACAATTTCTTAAAAAGCTCTATCAGTGTTATTTAAAGGGATTCAAGATGTTGAAAAGCTTTAATGTAACAGTAAGGAAAACATGGATAATTGTCTTTCTCCATTGCTCTCTGAGCTTTGTTCCTCCACAATACCCCTGAAGTAGTTTGGTACCTCTTTGCCTCCTCATCATCATCTGCTCATTGTTTATTTATCAGCTGCATCTCCGCAGGTGGGGACCAGCAGCAAAAGTGTGCCCTGGTATGAATGGCTCTCACAAGACGTGAATCCTGCTCTCCTCACTGTGAGACAGTGCTGATGGCAGAGGGAGCCTCCAGCCACCTTGCCACAGTGAATCCACATTGCAGCTTTTCTCTTTTCTGTAGAAAATTAAGTGAAAACTAAGCCCACTGACCCTCTTCAAATGGCCTGACACAAACCAGGCTCTGGTTTGGACAAGCAGTACAGCCATGGTAGCACACAGTCATTCCCAATCCGTGGGCTCCTACCGGATGATGGAACTCAGTTCCATGTGAAACACCATCTGCTCAGCTTAGTGAAACTCTTTTGTGTCTTCTTGCACCTGGATACGTAAATATATTTGCTTATTTGGAAGTGTGTTGTATTAAATGCAAGCTTCAAATAACAGATACATAACATAGCTGTATATAAATAGGAAGGTGGTTTGCACACAAATATAGCAGGACTATTAGAGGTGATCATTAGTTACTAATATAAGCAGTTATTTGAACATTAGCATACTGTTATTCATGGCAGAATTCATGATGCGTTTAATAAGTAAGTAATAGCTTCCTTAATAAACTTAGGAGCATAAAATTCCCTCTTCTGTAGACTGTCAAAGATGGACAATGATATTAAGTGATATTAAGATTTGAAATTTTCCAAGAGATATTCATATTTAGATTTAAAAAAAAAAAAAAAAAAGGTATGAGGGTATTTTTTGACCTATTTTTAATAGATTTCCCCTCATATTAAAAAACATTGAAATTAAATAGACAGAAAAGAAAATCGAAAGAATGGAAGAAAGTGTTAAAACTCTAAAGAAATGCTAAATATGTCCTCCCAAAGAGCAAAAGTAATTAATTCCCTATTACATGTGCCTTAAAGGATTATATTTTCATAAACTGACAATTCAGAAAGGACTATCCAATCAAGCTGGCAAACCAATCAACTATGACAGAAACTCATATTTAAATCCCCCCTTACCCAAAACCACATGTGCCACTGCACCAGTAAAACTGGGCAAGGGTAGACTGTAAGCCTTCCTGACTGCAGTCAACCACAAAGCCTACTTCCATCTTTCCAGCATCATGATGTCCTCCTGCTCAGTACTTTCTCACCTCTGATTTTGTCAACATCCACAAAAAAGAGCAAGGAGATGGCGTGGCTTGACAAAGCAGCAAGAAAAAAATCCTTTCTCAACTGATGTTCCTTCCAGGAAAAGACCAAGTCAAGTTTTGCTCTTCTGTCACCGTCTGTGTGAGTCACACTGTTGTGAATTAACTAGGGTTAGACTCACCAGTTAGACACTTCCAGGGATACAGCTGTGGGAGCACTAAATTAAACATGGATCACTAATTGTGAGACGCTGAAATAAGCCCAGGTCAAGCTGGAGGGTCTCCAGGGGAGACAAATCTTTTTAGAGGTAATTCACAGATACATAAACACATGGCATGTTCAACAAAGCCATAGCCCAAGCCACCAACTTTGTGGGCAATAGGAAATGTCAGCAAAATTAATTTGAAACTGTTTTTAAAAAACTCTCCTATGTGATTGCAAATATTGCAATTTAATTTATCTTCAGTGTTTCCAATTAAATTCCAAATGATTTCAAATATGTCAGCTAAAAGGAAAACAAGATAGTTTGGGCTAATGCTGACAAATAATGAAATTTAATTGTGATTTAAGATTCCTAATGTTCATTGATTAGTTCATTCAAAAGACTCCTTGAATAACTGCTTTTAAATTACAGAGTTTAAATAGTTTTCTTTAGTTTTGTAAGACTGCACTTTGGTCACTCACCTCCATTAATTTCTATTGGTTTCTAAGTGTTTTTCTCTACCTACTCTTAAGACTCTTGCTCATCTGTAAATCATCTTGGTTACACAAAATCCACTGAAACCACACCAAACTGGAGGGCAACATTCACGGATGGCAGAATAGAAAAGATTGGGGTTCACAGTGTCAAGCCTCCAGGAAGAGCTGGGCAGGGAGGATCACCAAAGAGGCCAAAAATCTTGATTGTGCAGGAAAGTGAATTCATTAAAACATGAAGCTGGAGATCAATGGTGACTTCTGAGTAGCTCCTTATCTTCTGAAATAAATGGTTTTATTTGGTTCTATTAAAAAACAAAACAAACTAAAATACAACAAACTTAAAAATATCCCAGCCAAGAAAAAGATCTTCCCCAGCATACATACACAAGGAGAAAACCTTGCAAAATGAAAATCTGTTTAGTTGTTTGTTCTCTGGTTTTTTGTTTGTTTTTTTTTGTTTTTGTTTGTTTTTTATTTGTTTGTTTTGTTCCTTTGGAGTGTTTTTTGTTTGGTTTGGGTTTGGGTTTTGGGGGTTTTTGTTTATTTTTGCAGGTTTTTTTGTTTGTTTGCTTGTTGGTTTGTTTTGGTTTTGTTTTCTTTTTGTTTTACTTTTTGTTTTCTTTTTTCCGTATGTTTTTTTGGTTTTTATTTCGCTTTTAATTTTTTTCCCTTAAATAAAAATTCTATTCTCATTGGGAATTCCAGGCATCCAGTAATTCTCCTGCATTACTCCTTGTAGCTTTCTCAAGACATATCAAAGGCAACATATATGTAACACAGGGGGAATCATGCTTGAACATCCTTTGTAGGAACAAGTTTGGGCACCACCATCTTCTGCTACTTTAAACTTTCTGCTTTACAAATCCTGAAGACAAGATTACTTGGCTCTCCACAGCTCTTTCCTACTGCATTGCTAAAATGAAAGGTTTCAATATTCTTGCAATGAAACATTCTGACATTATCAAAATGTAAAGAGAAGATTGAAATGATTCATTTGGACGTAGTCCCATAAAAAATGTCACTGAAATCAGCACATTTTCACAACAAGTTTTGATTTGGGTAAAGCTGCGTCTACTAATTTTTTTTTTGCCTTGGAAAATGATTTCATTAAAAACAAATGACCAGCTTTAATTACAACTCACTGAGCTTTCTCTCCAAAAGTCAAAGCTATTAAAACAGCACTTAGTCTGTATGTACAGGGAAATAGAATCTGTCTTACAAGTGGCTATGTAAAACATCTTACTCCCCCTCAGCAGGGCTGGTACTTGAAGTCCCTGGGACTGCAAACCAAATTTTTGTCTTGCCTTTAAGTGGCATCCACAATTTGTAAGAAAAAAAATCAAGAATTTAATAAACAATTCAAAAGCAAAAGGTGAAGGGCGCATCCCGACCCTTTGAAGAAAATTACCATTGACTTTTGAGTTTAGTTCTGGAAATGGAAAGTAGGAACTACAAAGCTGTGTCTGCACGGAACTGGAGCCTGAGTGGAGATCTGAGGCAGGACCAATTGAGCCATCTTCTGAACCTTAGTCAATACTACCACTCCAGAGCAGCCCTCTGTCCAAACTGATTAGCTGCTGAAAAGCTGGATTTTGTGACTTTGTCCATGCTATTAAATTAAATGTGCCTTAGCCCACAGCATGACACCGGGGCCAGCTGGCATGCAGCAGCTCATGTCAGTATTGAGCCCTCAGTTGCCATGCCGTGGGTGGGTGCATCCTGACTGCCCCTTGGGAGGGACCCCTGGCCCAAAACTAACACCTGAAAAAAATTGAGACACAGTTTGTGGGAGTGTTTACTTGCCTGAGATGAAAATACACCAGCAATTTATCACTGCAATTAATCCATAAAGCTGCATTGCCCAACACTGCTAAATTTAGTAATAGAAATATGGCAAATTAATCTGCCCATGTGACTGACTTGTACCTTTTAATGAGCAAATATCCCAGCTTTTCCAGGGTTGTGAGACACAAGGCCTCATTGCTGTGCCTGTGGCCTGAGAGACCTGTCTAGAGCCCATCTGAGCCTTCACCTTGTTACGGGGCTCCAGCACCAGACCTTGATCACAAGCATCCACAACAAATCACCAGCTCACAAGAGCTCCAGGGGCAAATGCTGACACACATCTCTCACTCACACCAGGCTGTGAGTGGTTTGTATTGGTTTTAAAACAGGTTTTCACTACATCACAGGCCAGATATTTTGTGTTTGGCTCTTCAGAGAACTTCCTTTCCCTAGCAAGATTTGGTGGTACTCTTGGTTGACAAGGACCATTAGTCATAGAATCTTTAAGGCTGGAAAAGTCCTGTAAGATCAAGGATTTCAACCAATAGCTGCCATGTTCACCACTAAACCACGTCTCTAAGCACCACAAATACACATTTTTGGAACACTTCTATGAATGATGGTTTCACCACTTTCCTGGGCCACCTGTTCCATTAAGAAACTTTTCTTAATATCCAATTTAAACCTCCCCTGGAACAATTTGAGGCCATTTCCTCTTCTTCTTTGTTAACTGGGAAAAAAGACAAACCCCCATCCCTAGCTCATTTCAGGAAACTATAGAGAGCTATGATAAACCCAAATCTGGAATAAGATTCTCAAGGAAAAATAGGATTCACCTTACCCTCCCTTCATAGTGCTGCCTGTTGCTATCAGGGCAAAACCAACTTAAAACTCTTAAGTTTTGGGGCAACCTCTGTCTGTCAGTCAGAGACAGGGAGAATATTAGGCTTAACAGGTTTCTGCTTTGCTCATGCTATCTCTCTCCTTCCCTTTATCCTTCCCAGCACAGCAGGTGTAGTCAGGGAGAGCAGGCACTGGTCACCTCACAGGCTCCAGAGACAGACACTTGTAAATCAGTAATATTGTGTCACTGAGCAGAGCTTTGAATAAGGCCTAATTGTAGCATTTCTATGGAAGAATCACTAAATGAGTAGCTGGGATGTCAAATAAAGTGGAGGTGATGAACATCAGCAAAATGCTTCTGGAGAGGTGGGTTGAGGAGCATGGCTGAGTGGGTGAAAGGGAAAGAGCAGGGAAAGCAGTTGATAAAGGGAAATTTTGTATGACACTAAGGAAAATTCTGTAAGAAATTAAAGCCCACATAAGAGCAAAGATGAGTAAAGAGCTCCAGACAGTCAGCAGTGCTTCAGTTGGGTGTCTGGTGTCTTTGACAGAAGATGTGATTCATCAGCTCCCACACACACCTTTTTTTAATCATGTATGCTCATTTCAACAAATGTGAAATTTCCAGGAAAAGCAAAAGCACAGCACACCCAAGCAGCCCTGAACAGCCTGGCGTGGGCACACTGATGCTGTGATTGGGACGTCAGCCAAGCATGGCATAAACCTCTTCTGCCCCCTCTTCTTTCTTCCACTTCTTCCCTTGGGAAGATCTTGGTTCTCTCTTGACTGGGTTGGGTGATTCTTGTCTTGCATATATATGAGGGAAAATAATAAAAAAAATCTATCTCTCACCTGTGAGACAGCTAAGATATGAGGTATGTAGTAACACCTGCCTGAATCTTCAACAATCTCATACATCAGCTTCAGCAGATAAGAACTGGGCACATCCATGATGACAGACAGATCAAAAAGCTAGTAACATCAGAAATATAAGTGCTAAAGTGTTTCTCTTTCAGAATATTTGACCAACATTGATATGAGCAGTGAACCCTCTCCTCCCTGTCATACGACTCAAAGTGTCATGATCCCGTAGAAAAAGCCAACTTCTCTATCTGTGTCCATAATCCAGACACAGGACCAGTAATTTAAATAAAACAAACGAACGAACCTTCTTATACTTAGTAAGTATGTTTACTTAATAAGATAAGTAAATATAGTTAAATGTTCAGCCACTTTTATACTGCCTTATTCATGTTTGTATAAATAATGTAATAAAAGCTGCTATCAAAAATAACTGAAGCTTCTCCAGAGTTTTCATCTTCTTGAATCTCATGCTGCAAAATTTAGGGATCTTTGACTCAGAATTTATGTCTTACTTGCCACTGAGTACCATCACCTCTGTTGGTGAGAACAGCCTGAGTTATCGCTCTGGCTATGAACTGGACTAGACGACCTCATAGGTCTTTTCCATCCTTGCTTCTTGAAACTCTATTAAAGGCCGCTGTCAAAACCCCACCTCAGTGCACACTGCCAGGAGGGGATGGGGCATTTCAGTTTGGAGTCAAAGCAAAAAACTAGAATATGTAAAATTACATTTTTATCCTTCCTCCTATCCCAGCTGATAGGGGTGTGGATATAGATCGGCAAGAGAAAAAGTAATATTCCTCAAAATTCTCAAAATAACTTGGTGACTTAGACTCATTTTTTCACAGAAAATGAGCTATAGAGAAAAGTCAGAGTACTTTTTCTTTCAATTGCCAACCTGGTTTACACCAAGAGACTGATAGCTGGATTATTATATGTGGGACAAATTCTTTCAATAAGAAAAAGAGATAAATTAGAAAAGATAATTGGTTTAAGCATGTGTGTTGTAAACTCAATATATTCACTGTGCACAAAGTGTGTTGAGTGTGGCTGAGAGTTTGAAAGCTATGGACATGAGTAAGCCCACCCTAATTACTGCCTCCCAGGATTGCGGTACAAAACGCATTATACGTGTTTATAAACGAATGGAGTGAATATTGTGTTTTTACACATCTGAGAGGATTTAATGTCCTAAATACATACCTACAGTCAGACCACTACAGGGTAGTATCACCAGTGTAATGCAGTATAATATAGACAATTATTTTTTCATAGAAACACAGAATCATAGAATGGCTTGGGTTGGAAGGGACCTTAGAGAACATCCAGTTCCAAGCCACCTGCCATGGACAGGGCCACCATCTACTAGAGAATAAGAGGCAGGCAGGCAGGCAGGAAGGCAGGAAGGAAGGAAGGATACTCCCTGTGTATTTTAGAATCAGAACCTACAGTACTTTAAAAAATTGGGCAGGTGTTCCCTCATGCCTTATAGAGATCTGATGATTTATATCTGGAAACCTCCAACAAGGCAGCAGCCAATGTACACTTGTATTTCTGGGGATTTTACCAGTCAAAGCTATACAAGAGTTAAATATTGCTGTGTATTATTTTTAGTTGCCTTAAGAAATGTACAGGAAAAAATACCAAAATATAGGACAATGTGTTGCAAAAATAAACACTTAAAAAAGAACTAAATGAAACCGAAAACAGACCCATGTATATGATTACCATTTCAAACAGGGAAAGACTGACCCGTTGGATACTCCTGAGAATGCTCCCCCATGGAAAGGTATTCATATTCATATATATCAGCATTTGTAAGATCCAACAACATTGGGGTCATTTTGTTTAAAATATACTGTGAACTCAGCAGGATACATCTGCTTTATATTAGTCTTGTGGAAATACTATAAAGGGCTTTGGGGGGCTTTTTGGATTTTTCTGTTTTTACTTGGTATATAATTGGGATAAAACTGAACTTGTGTAAAAAAGAAAGCAACTCATAGTAGCAATACCTTAGTAGCCTAAGATGCCAAAAATGAAACAGAAGTCTGAAAATTAATTGGGTAGTTTTAAGGAAATATTTACTAAAGTATCTCATGATATTTCAGTACTCTCTTTATCATTTTATTGCAGTACAGTGGTTTTGTTTCTATTCTGATAACATGAAAATTTGTATTTTGATACTTAATACAACCATGGCTCAGGTTCCAGATCAACTGATTGCCTTTTGGGACTGAGTCAAGTCTGTTCACCTTGTACTGTCATTAAAACATGTGCAAAGCTAGGAACTGGTTTAAACTGATCTGATTTGTGGCATCTTTCCTGCAATTTGTCATTCTCCTTGCACAGATGCAAATGACAAAGGAAGGGAGAATCAGGCCCTCTGTGCTGACAAAGGGCTCTTATCTTCACAATGTTTTGCTAGCTGATCATACTGTTTCCTTGTCCTTTCATTCAAGGGTCATCAAGATAAAAGTGTTTGTTTGAATTCTTTTTTTCTCTTTCTTGCTCCCAAGCCCTGTTATACATAATGTTCCTACTAAGGTCATACTGTTGTTCCCTAAATATGATTCTGCATGGTTTCATGGGCTGCTCTACTTTTATGGTTATGCCTAATAATAAAATAATGTTAGGTCTTAAATAATAGGAAATACAATGAGTATGACAGGGATCTTAAACACCATTCTCTCTTAACTTCCCCTTCACAATCTTTCAAACCAGCACAATTTGAGGAAGATGCTCCCTTCTTCTATACCCTGTTCTCAGGTCCCCAGATCCAGCTCTGCTCGGACTCAGGGCAGAAAGGATTTATCTGAACAGGGTCTTACAGCCTCAGCGTCAGCATCTCATACAATCTTGAGGTCAGGAGCTGCTACAGTCATCTGTTTACTTTCTTTCTCAACTTAAATAAAACAAGAGGGGGAAAATGTTCGAACGAGATAGCTCCTGCTTATGTGAGCAATTCATGGGGAATAAAAATAAAAATCTATTTATCTTCAACCACTTGCAATGAATTATGAATACAGAGGTGTTGCCAATTTGCATAGAGCACGTACACACAGCTCATTTTTGCTTAATCCTTTTGCTTGAGCTTTTTATTATTTCTTATTATTATTAATTCAAGCACAGAAGGCAATTTCAGCACCTGAACTATTTAGAGAGGAGACTGATTATGTTATTATGGAGAAAACTGTTTTTTATCAATTGACTTGGCAAATTCAGGCTCAGACACTCTCCAGCTCCCTGGTCTCCCATCTTGATTACCGTGACATCCCACTCAACTTACTTTGATTCATATTTCCTTGGTATCAGCCATTCAAAGCACAAGCAGCAAAGCACAGAAATGAGCAACCATTAGTTTACCAGCAACATTTTGGTTTCTGGCCCTTGCTTCTTTTATTCCTTGTCTACCACAACTTTTCCAAGGGCTCAGTTTCAGCTTCTTTTAAACTGCTTCTGTTTGCACCCAGGACAACACTGATGCTGAGGAAAACCCGGGTTGAAAGGAATGAAGTACAAAGTATAATTCTCCTTCTGAGGGCAAAGATTATTTCAAGAGTGTCTCAAGCTAAGAAGGTTGGCAAAAAGGTATTACCAAGGTTTCAAGGCTTCTTTGTAGAGAAATTGAAGGTTGCAACTTTGCATGTTTAGAGAGGAGTAGGCTGGGAGTGACCTCTCTGTTTGATCACCCCTGGTTCACTGGATTCATGACCTGAACCTTAGCTGGATGTTGTTGCCTTTGACTGCAGTGATGGCATACACATGTAACACAAGGATACAGAAGAGAGAAGAGTTTAAAAATAAACCCCAAAAGCAACAACAACAAAGCTTGCAAAACCACAGTGTATGAAAAAACAAGGAAAAAATACGGAAGCAGAAGAAATACAGATGGAGAGTGCCCTGGAAGGTAGAGGGGAACAGCAAAAGGTTGGGATAGTGAGAGCTGTCCCTTGAATGAGGTCAAGAGAAGAGATGAGAATATGAAAAGAGCCTGCAAGGTACAGAAGAATTAGGTTCAAGAGACATGAAAAGGTACCCATTGATCTACTATGAGAGTCATCTCCATCAGTAAAGTGAAAAGCAGAGGAGGACTACATAGATGAAGAGAGCAAAATAGATCGAGGGAACTGAGGGGAGAAAAATCACTTTTTGGTTTAGCTCAGGCCAGGAGGTCACTAATGGTTTTGGCCAGGTGGCTTTCAGCAGAGGGGAGGAGTTGTAAGCCAGAACAGGGGTGTTCAAAGGGTATAGCAGAAGGAGCAGAATTTAAGGCAAAATGGGGCATGATCTGGCATTTTGGAGAACAGAGGGGGAGGGTCAGAAAGGTGGCAGGAGGCTTAGGCAGCAAATTGAAGGTGCAGGGCATCAGGGCAGCACTGAGTGATGCTGGTGCAGAGCCATCCTGAGGCACCTTTACCTTGGAACAGCTTTCTGTTCCTTTGGTTTTTTTCACATCACCAAGACTTGTTCTCACCAGAAGACAAAACAAAAAACAAAATGGAACAAAAGTCAAACAAACAGAAAAAATAAGTAGTTATAACTGGCAAAGCAGGAAAATTAATGGCATCAAGCCCTGCAAAGCACTATCACGGTCCAGAGCTCCATCCTGTAATAAGTGAGTGGTCCAAATATCAAAAGGGTTCAGGCATTCCCTGCTGACATAGACATGCTCCTGAGAGGGAAAAACATTTTTCCCTCATTTACAGCATGCTGGAATGGGAGAGGGGGAGAAGGAAATGAGAAGGAAGGTAACTGAGAAGTAAATTGATTTATATTTAAATGTTATGTTTTTATTGCTATTTTTTTTCTATTCCATGTGAAATCTCATCCTTTAAACTAGAAAAACCAGGGTAAACTATTTTTTATAGTTTGAAAAAAAATGATTGACATTCTGAGGTAATACTTTTTAAATTCCTCCAATTAAACAAAGCGAATTTAATTTTAAGTTTAATTAAAAGGAAATTTAATTAGAAAGAAGATTAAATTTTAATTAAATTTCTCCAAAATCCTTATCCTTGCCTTTACTGCTAATATTTCTCTCGGAACCAAATCCCTTTTTAATATTCTTAAATTCTATTCTAGTAAACTTCCCCTTTATATTAAAATTATATCTGCCTGGATGTACTCGCTACCAGGGGAAAAAAAAAAAAAAAATCATTGCCCCTTTTAAAATACTTGAAGAGTACACCTGAGACACAGAGTAACTCAAGAGCGACCAGTGGAACATTTGAATATGCTCTAAGTGAGACACCACTAAATTAACCCACCTGCTGCTGAACACTCTGCAGGCAGGGAAACATCCCTGTGTCATCAGACACTCCTTTCCTGCAAGCAGCTCTCTACTGCTCAGCACACCCATGATGTCTGTACTGCTCATCATTTTCTGTGCTCTGCTTGTGCATCCAGTTCTCTTCTGCTGAGAGATTTTTTTGGGTGGGTTATGCTTGTTTGTTTGCTTTGTTATGTTATATTTGGTTTTTTTTCATGGAATGGCTTGGGTTGAAAGGGACCTTAGTGATCATCCAGTTCCAATTCCCTCTGCCATGGGATGCCCTATCCCAGGTTGCTCCAAGCCACCTGACCTTGGACACTTCCAGGGATGGGACAGCCACTGCTTCTCTGGGCAACCTGTGCCAGGGCCTCACCACCTTCACAGGGAAGAATTTCTATATCCCATCTCCCCCTGCCCTCTTCCAGTTTGAAAGAAGCCTTTCAGTGTTTCACTGTGTCCTGTCACTGAGGCCCCTTGTCAAAACTCCCTCTCCAGGTGTCTTGGAGCCTCCTTCAGCACTGGAATGGGCTCTAAGATGTCCCTGGCATTTTCTCTAGGCTGAACAGCCACAGTTCTCCCATCTGCTCTCTTTCCCACCTGCTGGAAATGTTTACCTCAATCATAGCACCCATTATGGACTGAATCAAAACTGTCTTTTGCATACCTCACATTCCTGTGATATCAACTCCAGTCTCCATAGCACACATAACTGTCTGATGCCATAATGCTTCTTAAAGGCTTGCCTCTGCTTGCAGGAGTTAGCTAAAGCACGAATGCACACACTTTGCCACCAGACCTTCCCTCTCAATCTCTTAGGATGCATCTCCTCTGCACAGCCCCATTGCTGTGCAACAGCAGGGACTGGACACTGCCCAGCAGCTGCAGACTGGAGGCAGCCATAAGAGGGAAATGCTGGTCCTGAGCCATGCTCTCACTTTCAATTTTGTTTGTTTTTCTTCCAGCAAGGGCAACCACGTCCCATTGCAACAGCCAGGTGAAAGGTGAGCTGGATGTGCTGAGAAGTGGACAGGCAGGATGGCACTTAGTGTGACTTTCCAGAGCATTCCTGTCAATCATCCCCTGATACCTAAGTGAGGTAAGCTGTCACAGCCTCTGTCCACCCCCGTGACCTCACAGCCCTGCAGTCTGGTGGGTCCAGCACAGGGTCACATCATGGCAAAGCTGCTGTGAAACTGCGCCAGCCTGAGGTTTCTGCTGGGGCCAAGGGGTGGGAGGATGAGGACAATGCCAGCCAGCACTGGTCCTTGAGCTGTGGTCAAGGTTTCTGTCCCCAGGACCTTCCACACTCATTATGACTATGTGACCCCTTGTCCCTGAGAACAACACAGGTTTATTTTAGCACATTGCCATGGTGACCACTAGTCTTGCCAATGGATACTGACTTGCAAAGCATTGTTATTTGTGTAGTTACTCTTACAGGTAAAATCTCCCCTGCTGGACTCTTATTCTGTCTGCCTGCCCCAGTACTTTAACAGGAGTCAGGACCAGGCAGTTCAGAAATTCCACAACAGGCCATTTACAAAATCCTGACTATAGATGAGGCTTTAGATGACCTATCAACTAGAAAAGTTACATGCCCATTTAAAAAAAAAAAACACTGCAAATGCCTGTGCCCATGAAACTCAAAATTTGTTTTCTTTTGTTTTGTTTTGGTTTTTGTTATGGTTTGATTTTGTTTGTTTGGGTTTTTGTTTGTTTTGGAGGTTTTTGTTTGATTTTTGTTTCGTTTTGTTTGTTGTTTTTGTTTTGGGGTTTGGGGTTTGGGGTTTTTGGTTTATTTTTTACTTTTCAGACAACAGCCTGCATGAGATGCTGAGTGGTGCTGCAGAATATTCACCAAACATTTGAAGGATCAGTCACAGAAAACATTTTGCAGGATTCATAGGGCTCCATTTACTTTTCAAGGGAATCCAAATAAGATGCAACATCCCTGCTGATATTAAAGAGGAGCTCCCAGTGTGCAAGGCCAGTCCCAACTGCCTCACTTGCATCAGAGCTATCACAGTCCACATTTTTAGAAGTACTCTAATGACTACCTGCCTACTTTGGCCACTTCTAGCAGTTAACACTTCTGAGGTCAGTCAGGTTGCTCCTAAACAGCAGTGTTGCGGGTTTTGTTTTGTTTCTTTTTATTATTAAATAATCTTTCTCTGTTTCCTTACCCTAAAGTCATCTATTTTGTCTGTGAGAGCACTGTGCTCACCTTCTGATCTTCATACTCTCCATGTCTCTCTCCCACACACTGCAAAAGTCAGCAGGAGCTGACCTTTCTCCTCACCAGCTGTCAGACCTGGCTGGGGTTTCTGAACAGAGGAATTATTGCCTTGTGGGACTTTTCTTTTTGTCTTCCCCATCTATCTTAAAAACAAACATGGGCCAAATGACAAAAATTCATACACTACCACTCTATTCTGCAGGAAGTCACACAGTTACAGTGATTGGAAAACATGTGGAATGGGGATTGATTAAAATAGGGTGGGCCAATGGCATTATGCATCTTATTTCTTTCACAGATGTAGTTCTAAAAGTATTCTAGGACAGGCTTGAGAACATGGTGATAATCTTTTATTTATAGTTATTAAATTGTTAACTTGATGAAAATTTATATTCTTGTTTCTGCATGCCACTGCTCATTTCCAAAAATCTCTCTTTTGGGTGGGAGATATTTTTATTACTAGTTTCACTTACAGTAGGATCAACACAGATGAGATCTAACAGGCAATGCTAAGATATAAATAGGAAAAGAAACAGGCAAAGAAAATAACATTACTACATTTTTTAAGTGAGAAACTGAGATACAGAGAAATCAGCTTTGGGTACCAACTACCTGAAAGTGTTCTCTCCAGTTAATTTAAAGAGTTCCACTAAATTCACCTGGAAAATATGCTGCAAAACAGTGAATTCACCCTTGATTTTCAGAGACCTAGATTCCTACCTCAAGAAAAATTAATCCAATTTTTTTAAATGCAAAACAAAATTAAGAGATAAGACAGAAGATTTTTACTGCCAATGGAAATACTTGTATAAATATGATATCATATAGATGATGAAATATGACATTGTCTAGATATGTTGGATAAAATCATGACATATGATTCAAAACTGCAGCAGAAGAAGATAGCAGATGTTTATGCTTATCACCTTATTGGATATTCTTTCTGAGAACATGCTCTGGGCCATGTTTTTAGCCAGTGGACTTTGTGACACTGAGCTGGAAACCTTTCACATGTTGGTGCTGTGTCATGGCAAGCTGTGTCTCATGATTGCTTGCTGTTTGAGAAGGTAAGACTTTGAAACAAATCACAAAAACAGACATGAAACTGAAAAGAAAAGCCCAAGAGCACATGGGCTGTCTCCATTTAGTGGAGCTGGACTTTTCCAGGTGATACACCCAACTTGTAGAAGAGAATTCATGTGCAGAGGAGAAGGGATACAGGCAGTGCTGGACTGCATGAAGTCAGTGGTCAATCTGATTCAGTGTGTCACCTGGCAGGGACCAAGGACGCATCAAAAGAAGGTTCAAGACATTTCTCTCATGGGAGAACCTTCCTGCTTTCCCACAGAAGGTTAAGGTCTTCCAGTTCTGGATGTATAAGGATTTATTTCCTTTCTCCTGCTCCTGTTGAAAGAAAACTGTTCTTTACCGCTTAGAGTATTCTGCAGACTATCTGGTGAGTAAGGAGCTTTCATCACATAGACACAAAAATAGAGAGAGTTTTATGGGGTGTGTTTCATTCCCGTTGGGTGCCCACCAGCCATGACTACTGCCCTTTGGGCCACACAATCAACCTCCTCACTCATGAAGATAAATGTCGTATCAGCCCTGCAGTAAGCCATCATCTATTCTTGAGAAACAAAGAGAGTATATAGCATGACCTTCCTTGAAATATTGGATCTATTTACACGGGTTTGCGTGGACCACATTACTTATGAGTCACCAAGGGGAAACTGAGCTCCTTGTAGATAAAGCGATCAGTGCAAACCACTGTAAATAAATCTGAAATTTCTATGAAGGTCGCAGTGTGTCTGATTTATACTTCAGCACCCTATGAAATAATGTTGACCAGGTAAGTGGTTTTCAATTATATTTCTTTTATTCACATAAGAAAAGGAAAAAAAAGAAAATAAACAAAACAAAAATTCTTTTTTGTAGGATAAGGGACTGCTCTATTTTAAAGTGCATCTGGTTAGAGAGATGACACATGCCCAGGAAGTAAGTTCTTGTCTGGCATAAGTTCCTGGACTTTATTCTGCCACCTTAACTCACCAGGATGACTTGAACGGGCATATAGGGCAGAGAAACCCAGATGATCCTTAGACAGCTTGAAGCTCCATTTTCCTCATTAATCTACACCTTTGCTTTCATTATTAACCCCAGAGCAGGTCAAGCCGGAGTGAAACTTTTGTATCACTAAAGTAAGAGCTATCATAAGCCCAGGCTTTTGGTCTTGCAAGGTAAGAAATGCTCCAGTGGCCATATTATCAGAGTGGAAGTCGGGAATGTTGCTTCTATCAGTAATCTGCTTTGTGACCAGTTTCACTTTCCCTCACAGCTTTCATCCAACCTGTCTGTTAAAGCAGGAGAGCCCTTGGTATCAGAGGAAACTAATTGATGCAATTAGGAGCAATAACATGAGAACTCCATTTTAGGTTCAGGGATATTGATAGGTTTTCTACTTGCTGTCCATAATGTCACTGGAAGGTAAAAATGATATCTAGTAAGTGAACTTGATAACCTTCTATGTCTCTCTGAGTCCAAAAATACATTTTTTAGTGTTCTAAAGAGGGTGAAATAAAAACTATTTTAGAGCACCTAAGCTTAGAATTGGAGGAAAAATATTTTGAGAATTACAGCAAGGTTGAACTTGCCTGGACTGTTACTCATTCTCACAGAAATAAGTTTTACTTAACACAGTAGAAAGTCAATATTCAGGAAGACTGAGAGGGTCTTCAGAGACACTAAGCAGCCTCAGTGATCACAGCAGATGAACTTCAAATCTGGCAAGGACAATGATGCTCTCTGGAAAAAGAGAAAAGTTGGAGTTACTACATGATTCTTCCACAGTCTCAGGGTAACATGCATGCCTTCTTTAAAATTTCCTGGAAAATAAGCTCAGTGCTCAAACTTCAACCCAGTTTTTAAAGTTCTTAATAAAATGGTCTGAGTTAGAAGCTGATCTGAAGAACAGCTTTCCAGGGAGTCTGGGTACAATAAGGTTTTTCTAAACCAGACTGAGATTTTAAAAACAAATTGGTTCATTTAAACCTGACTGGGACCAACCTTTTGCCAGCCTCAGCAGTTCTGCCATACCTCAGGACCTTTTATCAAATCTATGCCTCAGCAAATTTAAATGCTAGTTTAACTGCTGTTAGTTAAATGACAGTTAATTACATCCTTGTAGCTCAGATTAATCGCTTTAGCATATGAGTAGCTTACACATTGGACAGGATGTATCTGAAATGTCTCTGGGAAAGCTGAGTCAGAGCAGCAGCTTTCCCTTCACTGTGAAACCACCTTTCTGCCCCACCAAGGGCAAATCTGAGCACCCATCAGCCCTCCAGTGCCATCCTCAGGCACAGGAGGTGTCAGCAGGGATGGTCACTGCCTTCCCAGGGAATGGATTGAGAACAGCCTCAGAGCACACTAGACTGGCAAAAGCACTGGAACAGGTTCCCTGAGGATGCAGTGGATGCCACGTTCTGTGAAATGCTCAAGGTTAGGTTGGATGGGGATCTGAGAAGCCTGATCTAAATGAAGATGTCCCTAATCATTGCAGAGGCGTTGGACTAGATGGCCTATGAGGGTCCCTCTGACCCAAACAATGCTGTGATTCTATAGCATAGAGACTAAATATTGTTAAAGTAGAATGACCACATTAAACAGGTGGGTTTTTTTGCTGCTATTATTAACACCACTATGATTGTGTCAGTTCTCACAAGTACCAGACAGGAAGAAACCCCAAGTTGTCCTAGTCCCTGTGTAAACTCCAATCCACATCCTAGAAAACTGCCACTTAAACTTTACAGTTAAATTACATCGAGTGATTGGTTTTTAATTTGAGTGTAATGGCTTTAGAGTAATTGCACTGCAAAGCCATCTATGTAAAATATTAATTCATATTTTTATTTATTTAATGTGGCAGTTGGTTTTGCTGCCTTCTCTTCACCCGGTTTTATCAGTAGTCTGGCGACCCTCAAAGACCATTTGAAAAGTGGTACAGCCTTGGCAAGGGCTAAATCCTAGCAGAAGACTCTCTGAAACTCACTGTAAAGCTCTCCCATTCTGTTGTTCCACAGACCCTGCTTCACCATCTGCCTCGCGAATTAGATTTTTTGTTGCTGTATTTCACAGATTTAAAAATATGGTTATTATGATCCATAAACCAGCTTTCACAGAGATTATTAATTAAGTCCCAAATATTGTACCGACGTGCTTCATGAAATATATCTCCAGCGTCAGAGCACTGCTGCTGTTATGACCCATCTGCATAATATTATCTCAGAGTGCTTAAGGGCCCCAAGTTTTGCTGCAGGGGATGGGGGGGAG
Organism: Parus major; assembly: GCF_001522545.3. Classification (NCBI taxonomy): domain Eukaryota; kingdom Metazoa; phylum Chordata; class Aves; order Passeriformes; family Paridae; genus Parus; species Parus major. The sequence continues at coordinate 4,048,139 of NC_031799.1, read as the reverse complement.
GAGTTTTGTTTTGTTATCCCTCGTAGCAGTTCAAGAAGTAAAACCTGGAGCCTTAAAGTCAGGTGGGTGAGATAAATTGAAACGGATCTTATTGCTCCCAAACACTCTCCTGGAAACAATGGCATCTTGACATTTTATCAGTCACTCATGCGGTCATTCTCAGCGGTATCAGCCAGAGCTTGAAGGATAGAGCCGTAAAGAAAGGATTGTCAGCCATAAACATTCCTCAAAACCATGAAAGCCACAAATGAAAGCTTAAGTAATGGAGGACGGAATACCCTTGATATTTCAACAATTACCTGCAACAACAGGCTTTGTTCAGAGCCCAGGAGATTTTTTTAAAAGCCTTTAGTTGTCATGGCCAGAATAGGATAGGGGGAAAAGAAGAAAGAAAAAAATGAAAAAAAGAAAAAAAAAAAGAAGAAAGGTAGCAAAAAAGAAAAATGGAAAAAAGGAAAATAAAGAATGAGAAGGAGAAAAAGAGAATGATCAAAAGCTCTTCTGTGAAAAGATAAACTTGAGTGGCTACATATATGAGGAAGTTTATGGAAATTTTTCATTTTTTGAAAAATCAAGATTTATTGCCAGATATTAGAATTATTAGGCTGGTAGCGAGATACTTCTTTCTTTTTTTCCTTTTTGTTCTCTGAGAGATCATTAGAAAGACATTCATGCTGCTGAGCTGTTACCTCTCTGGTCATTTCTGATGTCAAATTACAGAATAAAAAATTACACTTGCAAGCACATGGCAGTTTGAAGGAGCTTCAGTAACAGGCAGAAGCGAGCAAGTGGAAAACAAAAGTGAATTCAACTTCATTACACTTCAAGAAAAATACCATATTTATGTGCAAGATTAAAAAAAAAAATCGTTTTAAATAGTCATTGTGTCAATATTTTAGCAATTTAGAGCTCATAGAAGCAAAGTAAAATGTAGTGCTTGGTATCCAAGTCAACCCAAACTCTAGAGGCAGCAAACATGAAAGGTTAAAAGCTCTAGAAATTGCATTTGTAGAGTTTCTCAACTTAGGAGATTAATAGTTACTCAAAGCAATGGATAAATATTAGTAAAGGACCATTAGCAGGGAAAAACACATCAGTGAATCAGAGCTCCCCAGCTTATCAGATCAATTTTAAACAGGTTTATCTTGGATTTTTCCAGCACCTTAATAAGGAACAAATTGCTTTTTCACCCCTTTTTGTTTCCTGAGATTTTGTTGATTTTTTGTTGTTTGCTATATCTAACCATTAATACAAACGGGTCAGTGGCATAAGAGTGTTAATTCCCTCTCCTTGCAGGTTCCTGAATACCATAATTTTATGAAAATTCCCTTTTATTGCTTTGTTCATGGTCACCAAAAATTTAAGAACAAATGAGTTACTATTGTTTAATGGTTCCCACAAAGGAAGAAAAGACTGAGCAATGAATGTAAACAAACCCAGAAACAGGAGACTGACTTTTTTGCCTTTTATAAATATAAATATATATACATAGACAACAATAGGAACAGCTAAGCTGGAGCTTGTACACTAGCATGAGTAAGCCTGTGGCCAGAAAGAAAAAGAATCATACCCTGTGTTTGCAAGCAAATATTGAACCAGGCAATTGAATAAGAAAGCTCTGTTTTAACTTTCAGATCTCTGGGAGATTTTAAAATCAAAACAAAATTAAACCAAACCAACCAAACAAGAGACACAAAAACAAATAAAATAAAAAAAGGAGAATGATGGAAAGTGATATTTAAAGTACAGTCCTTGCTAAAGCAACAGAACACATCCATTATACTTTATTAATGGTAGAGCAGAGAGCACAGCAGGCTCTCTGTTTTAACTGCTCACTTGCTCATGTAGAATTCTGAGTTCATTCAAAATGCTCCAGGACATGCCCATGGCCCCTCACTGTCATTCCAAAAAAATCTGCAGGTCCCCATAAATCCTAGACAAATCCTAGACCATTTCTGACATGGTGATGTGGATCTCTTAAGCACCCAAGACTGTCTCAGATGATTCAAAACACCCAGGGGAAAGAAAATGGAATTAACTTGGAGAGCTAAACCATCTAAGACACACAGACATCTGCCTCTGGGCCAGGCATCTCCTTGACTATTGACTTCTGTGCGCTTCAAATGACATTTGGCACCTAAATACTTCTGTGGAGCTGACTACAGGATCTTTTCCCCTGGGGTACCTCTGTCTGGAGTTCATAACATTGCTCTGCAACCTGGGGGCTGGGTTTTGCACCTGATCAGTTGAGTAAATCTTGATGATCCATTACCCACCTTTGCTTTCATTTGGCATTGTATGAGTTTGGTTGTATTTAAATTGCTGCCTGCAAGGCTGCATTTCTCTATGCCACTGAAAATGGAGCCCAGACTCCTTTGGACACTGTCAAATGTAACAGATTTGTTTCCACAGCCTTTGAATACACTTTGTCATTTTGGAAGGGTTCTGGAAGCTGTTTATGCCCTGAGGTGTCTGTGAGATGGAAAGTAGTTACCTTGTGAACCTGTAAAATCTCAGGGAGAAACTTGCCCTCACCTCCATCAGCACTTGTATGTCTCCTGGAGGAGGAACATCATGCAATCCCCTTCTACCTCTGGACTTCACAGATCAGTGACAACAGACTATTCTCCTCCTTGGCTGTATAAACCTGTCAGGATCCTACAAATGTCTCGGTTTACATAAAGCATAACTTTTCACCAAAAACTCCTAACAGGTTTTGACATCAGCAGGTTTGGGTTTTTTTATACACAGTTTTGATGTAGAAGGTCTAACAGGATAATTCAGAAATCTGTTTCTATCAATTGCAGCTGACAAGCAGATGAAGCTGCTGTTACACATTTTTTTCTTACAATCAGCATTCTCTAAGTTCTGCAAAGAACAATATTAGAAAGTTTAGAAGTTTTCTAAACTGGATTTCTTTCAAATTCATATATTCATCCCATTTTCATGAAAAAAAAATGTTCTTTTTGTGTGAATACTTCATGTTTTTATAGGGGAAAAAACAGAGTTATCATGAGGTTAAATGTTGCAGTAGAGGTCTGAGCAAGTTGAAATACAAAGCAACACTTCTACTTCCTCCAATGAAATATGCATTTCATCTTCCATGAAGACTTGTTTCTTGCTATTCTCTGTCAGCAGGAGCCATCAACATAACAGTGTTTTGCTGACCTGTGAAAGAGCTTCTGGTAACCACTACTCAAGAGCTCCATTAGGATGGAATCATTTAAGCTGATTCTGTAACAATGCAAAACTTTTGTAAAATGAGGTTAGGAGGTTGATGCATTTTATATAGCCAAATGCAAACATTTTGGGCCTGAACTTGTGAGCTGCTGAATTGTCTCAGCATCCATTAACATCATAGACATGCTCAGCATTTTATGAGATCAATATCAATGAAATCTGAAATCTTAAGATAATGTTTTAGTTACAGTAATAGCAGTGAAAGTGCATAGGAATTTGAAGGCATTTCCAAAATAAAACAAACAAAACCCATGGCATGTTTACTTGTTATTGATGACAGTTTCTAGTTAAATCTTTGCTTTGTTTTGCCTTGCCCTGCCTTACCTTCCTTCCTCTTTAATTTGAACTACCTCCTAGAATATACCATAAAGCTAATCTAATTCATTACTTAATATGTTTTTTGATACTGTTCCTCAACCAGGTGTTACCAAGTGTATTAATTTGTTAATAATTACTTGGGCAGTTCTAGTTTTTAATGAGTGCAACATAACACAGTCAGCCCATTAAACTTAAATGAAAGGGCCAGTAACCAATGTAGATAAATCAGATCAGAAGTTTAGCCTGAAAAGAATCAAGTCCAGTTCCCTGGGGTCAGGAAAGTTTATAATTTAGTCACATAAATGTAATAGACAGTGTTGCAAACCTTGCCTCTAACTGGAGGAAAGTTCCACAGCCATATTCCTCTAACATATACAAATTTTATTACCTTTCTCAGTCTAAATATATTAATATCTAGTTTATTCCTATTAAAAAGATTGTGGTGATACCATTAATGCCTATGGCATCTGAACCCATAGAGGTTTTAAGTTTTTTCTGGAAGGTGTTCAAGATTGTCCATTCCCACTGACTGCAGCATGCCTGAGCAGAGTCCACTAGAAAGATCAGACCTAGGATACTTCCAAAAATTCCATCAGTGCAAGTAGAAACAGCACTGCTAAGAAGAAGGTAAAATTATAGTTTGTAGGAAGTCATAAACCATTTCCCAAAAATATCCTTTAATCTTGAAACTTCTAGTACTTGAACAGAGAGATCCCTCCTCTTTCTCAGGCTATTTATCATTTTTAGAGGCTATAAATTATACACACCGAGCACCAATTTTATACACCAACAACCATAACAATGCAGTTGCAAAACAGAACACTCTGAAGGATATGTTCCCCTTTCAAAAAGGATAAGGAAGAATAATAATGCAATGCCTACGTCTGCAGTAACGTTTTCCATTCAAGGATCTCAAACTATTATAAGGGAGCCATTAGCCTCATTAAACACCTGTGAGACAGGAATCTAGCCATTATCTTCACTTCTTTCCATGAAGAGGAATAGTGGGGAGGGTATCCTAACATTAGTGCACCTTAAGGGTAAAGTTTTACAAATGTTTTTCACTCTTGCTATGACTAGTTCAACTCCATCAGTTTTAAGCAAATTCAGAAGCAATATATTGATTGTTCTGAGCTAAGACAGATTACATGATATATAACATGCTGACAACAATGCTGGATAGATCAGGCTCCTAACACCAACCGACTGACTGATGTTAGTATTGACATTAAGTTAATTCATTGGGAGGAAAAGTTGTACTACAGAAATCAAAAGTGCACATCACCACCTTCTCTGAAACCAGGGATTAACTCATGGAGTTTGGGATCTCCCATCACCTGGAAAGGAGCATGATTGTCTCTTAGGAGAGCTTGCCACAAATTGGAAGTGGGGAGTCACCTCACCTCCCTGCCAAGGGGGACATCCTGGCAAAGCCAGGGCTGGCAGGATGCTGCACCACCTTTCGTCCTGGATAGCTCTTAGCAATCGGCATTTAGCAGAGTTCTGGATCACAGATCAGAGCTAACCTCCCTCTAGTCACTGAGGAGTGACTATGACCTGTGAAAGATGCAGGCTTTCACTCTTGTCTATCTGGAGAAGCCTAGAGCTGAGCTTGACAGCCTGAGCTTTTATGACATTCAGCAGATATTTAGTCAGCAGCTTATGGAGCACTATTCAACCCACCCTAAAGTGGGTGCTGCAGTCTGAATGTAGAGCTGAATACCACCCTGTTTTACATTGCTGCTGTTAGACATCCACTTTTTAGATACTGAGGTGCCAGAGCTGGCCGTTGCAGTCTTTTCCCTGTGTGTTTATAGTCTGTGTGACATTTTGACTCCTGCTTTTGCTTTAATAAAAATATTTTTTACAGTTTCCTGGAAAAATAGGCCTAGAGAGTTTCAACTATTTACTTGGGGTGATCAGCACAGAAACAGAATCCAAATAATCTTTATGTTCTGCCCCCAGATCACCAGGCATTACCTCCACACATGGAAGAGGTGTTTTCTACCAAGAGTTAGTTTATTTTCCTGATAGTCTTCTCTGAAATGTCTCCATGGGTGTCACCAGAGTCACACTGTCTCCATATGAAAATCACTCAGCTCCATTCCGATACAGCCACTGCCACAGGGAGGTCTTCCTGTATTGCTGTATTGCTTATCTTCCAATTTTGCTGCCTTTTCTCTTTTTAATACTACATCTAGATTCTTAGGAGATTACAGATGTTATGTATTCACACAGAAATACATAAACTAATAAGACATTTCTTAATTATCTAAATAATGAATAAATTTCATACAGTACTCAGGAAGAAATTTCCAATTTTTGCTTTGCCTCTTAACCATTATGAAAGTCAGTCTTTGTTCACCCTTGTTACCAAGTGTATTTCATGAAAAGTGCCAAAACTGCAGCTTACACAAAATGTTTTTTACTTTACTTTTTTCCAGCTTTTAGTACTATAGATGTGGTGAGGATATTTAGGGAGTTTGAGGTTGAGGGATGTGACACATCAGCTCCCCAAACTCCAGCACAGCCATTGTGGCAAGAGCTGAACATGCCATGAGTCAGAGCATCCCTGAAGTGCTGAACAGGCAAGTGAGACAAAAGATGAGTAAGGACATGTCCACAGAGGCACCTGGCCAAAGTTATATGAGAGGTCAAGGGGAGAATGAAATATGGATCACAAAGCTCTCATCTTCTACTAAGTGCTCTTCCTGCAAGGTGAAAAGGACTTGTTAAATTAGCCTTTCTATTTCAGTACCTGTCACCACATGAGAATCTTCTATCTGTTTTCCAGACTAATTATATAGTTTTAAAATTCTTGAGGTTTCATCTGGACTCTCAGAAGTCAGAATAGATGCAAAACAAAACAAGTCATGAGAAGGAAAACCCTTTCTGCAGTGATGTTCACAGGAAACACGTGTCATCTGATGATTTTCTGGGGAAAACTAAACCACAGTTTTGCACCATGCTCTTAAATAAAAATCCTTCTCTCCTTCTCACCCTCCAAGTGCATATAAAACTCAGAAGTGTGTAGTCTTTGCTCTTTGTAAATATGCCTACCTGGAATATGAATTCAAGTTTGAACATGTGCTTTGCTTGATCTGGAACTCACTTTGCCAAGAGGATGCAAACAAGAACATATAAGTGCTGAGAGTTCTCCAATGCCACTTCCACAAATCCTCCTCCAGGGACAGATAAATAATGAAATGACTCAATGGGAAACAACGCTAAAGCATCTCAGCCTACAGAACCACAGGATATGCGCCAGACACACATGGGTGAATGCTGAAATGCTGAGAACATTTAGTAACACAGATAGGAGTTTGGGAATCCTCATGCTTGTCTAGGCTAACTAAAGCGTAAATCTGGAGTAAATGGAGCAACAGTGATGCAAACTGTCATAACAGATTGAGAAGCAGACTCAGAGTTCCTACCATCTACCTACATTATAGGAAAAATCATCATCTCTATATCAAGGCATATTTATTGATATTTTTCTTTTGAACACCTACTCTGCTGTTTCAGTGCTAAAATGCAAAATATTCATCTTACTTTTCCCACAGCTGACTCCCATTCTGTTAATTCAGTCATGCAAGGCTTGACCCAAATGATCCCTCTCTTGATTGTTTGGGTTTATTTTATTACTTTGCTGATATTGGTAGACAGTCTTTATGTCCAAGGCTGTCTGTGAACTGAGCTTGATCAGGCAAATCTTTACTCCCAAGACCATGCTGCAGAGCTAGAACAGTGCAGTGTACTCTCTGTTAAGTGCATTAAGCAAAACAGCACAACAGCATGCAGCATTTTAGACTTGTAGCCTCCTCCTGCCCATATCAGGGAGATCTATTATCCTGCAAGCACAGGTTTGTCCATTCAGTGACCACTTCCTTTCCTGTTCATTGCTAACATGCTGTTAACAATTTCATCCACTGCTAAGAATTGAGCTGATGTTTGCAGAGGAGTATTTTAAATTATTTGAAGACTGTCTTCCTGATATTTTTAAAAATGTCCTAGACTTCTTTATGGAATTGGTTGTTTTTATATTGTTTAGCATATAGATTTAGATCACTCTTCCTATAAGGGGACCATATACCACTAGGAATCTGTATATGAACTCTGGGACTTCTCAGACACATCAGGGTCTCCAACTGAAGATTAATGCTTGTTGCTGAAAATATTTACTTTAGCTTTTTCTAAGCAAAAGAAAAGTGAAGGACCTACAGTGCTGCAGTAGGTCCTCCTCTCCCCACTTAAAAGCTCCTTGGTGTCTGCTCTCTTCTCAGCCAGAGAGGTGCTCTGATTCAAGACAATGACATCAGTGGCCCAATTTCCTACCGTGACCTTTAGATATAACACATCTCCATCAGTAACCCAGTACCATCTTTTTTGCTATGAAGCAAGCCAAAGGTTTCTTTCTGATATGATAAATGTTGTTCTATGGGAGTTTTTCTGAATTTTATGAGATTTTTATGAGAGACTGCCCACTTGGACCCACCTTTCACAAGAGACTAGAAAGGGTCTTAAGCCCCTTCAAACCAGCTTAAAAGGGAAATGCTTTTCATACAGCATCACTTCAGTTTTCAAATCGTTCTTGCTCATTGTGCTTTGATCCTATTGATGCTGAATACTCTCTTGCTATACCTCAGTGTGATATAATGGAAGGAACACCATGTGGTAGTCTGCAGAAAAGTCGATTAAACTAGCAGACATAAAACTGCAAACAGCTTTTACATGTCACTAATGGACTGGGACCGCTTGGCTTTCATGGTAGCTCAGAAAACCTTACACACCTGAGGTGCTGTAAAAATGAGTAACAGTTAAAAACAGGAAGAAAATGTAAAGGACAAGGTGCAAAGATAGATGGCTTTTGGCATGAGCTGTTCAAGAGTGTCAGACCATGGTCTGTTTACAGGTACAAACAAAATTAGCTCTTCTTCTCACAGGAGAACTGCCTTTATCCCAAATGTACCCTGGGAACTTGGTGATCAAAAATTTGACTATTAGCAGAGTCCCTTTCCATCTGCTAAAAAGAGGCAACGGCTTCTGTCAGCAGGGATATTTAAATTGTAGGTTCAATGTTTGGTTAACTAAGGATGAGACTTGGGACTTCTCGCAGACTTAGCAACAACACTGGTCATTAAATATGTCCCCATATCATGTTTAGCTCTGGCCAGTGCTGCCTTTCACTTTCAGTCTATCATGGTATTGTCACCCTGTTGCCACATGTAATGTCTACATGGTGTTGTCTCTCCTTTTAGTTCTCAGGACTCAGAAGGACAAAAGTTCTGCCAAATCCTTTTCTCCTCAACTGGAAGACACATAGGCTAATTCTCCAAGACAAACTTAACAAAGCAGTATCAGAGAAATGACAAATTTCTATAAATAATGCTGAATACTGCAAATGATATGCCTGAAAAATCACTTGATCATTAAACAAGAGAGGATGCCTTCTGTAAAATAAATAAACCATGAAAAGAAAAGGCAAACTTGCAATTTAATATTCATAAGGTCTGAACTGCTCAGGAAGATCTTGGCCAAATGTGAAGACACTCTGCGTGTCATGCACTTTTGACAGATGCTGTCCCCAAAGAAAAGCTGAAGCCAAGTTTGACACCTGACTCATACCAACAGGGAAGACAGAGAAATCTCCAATGCTGGCTCAAGTAGGCAGGAGACAGCAGGGTTTTTTATGGCAAAATCTTTCGACTGTCATAAATTTTCATGCTCTGTACCTTGATACCATGATGAAAAGCGATGGATTAGATCCATTTGTCATTATTAAGATTCTTGCTCATGGTTGGAGGAAAAAAAGTTAACTTGCAGACAGTATAGCTCAATTAAGTGGAAACTACACATCCTAAAGAAAACCAACCCTAATTGCAGAGCTTTGACCTAAAATTAATTAGGTCTGGTCTTAACTGACTGACCACCAAAATGTATATCCTATTATTTTTTATCTTGCTGTGGTAATTAATGTAAGAAATGTTTCATGCCAAGTTAACTTCACCTGTAATGTCCTTAGATTAGAGAAATTGGAAATAGCATCTCTGTCAGAGTGGTTGCACAGTGTTCTCATCCCCTGAAGGAAACCCAAGTTCTGCTGATTAAGAAGACTTCAGCTTTTGATCATGAGTTATTGGATATCGACCCATCATTCAGTCAGGGCTGCAGACTGACTGTCCTGAACTGAAAGGCTTGGAATCAGATCACATCCAGGGGGAACAGCTCTCCAAGCAAAACTTCCTTCTAATCTAAATCAAGCCTACAAATAGCAACTCACATTTGTCAGACATTCATCAAATGTGACATGCTTCATGGAGCCAGGCCACAAAAACACAGGAACCTGTCATAATAACCTCATGCAAGACAGTAGATGGTCCTGATGCTGTATGACATGCCAGGGAGCAGATATCATGCTTCCCGAGCAGGTGAATGCAAAACTCAATCTTGTAGAAAGAGAAATTGTCACTCATAAATGGGGGGGAGGGAAAAAAAAGAAAAAAAAAAGCAGACTATCTGATCCAATTAAAGTGTCTATTGATTACTGTCAGGTTGCAGAAATGCTGACACACAAGGATTGTTCCTGCTTGAAGATGGTGCATGAAGCAGCAAGCCCCAAAACTGCGGGCTATCAGTCTTTCCAAACCCACAAGACCCACCTGTTATACCCAGGCACAAAAGTTCTCCAGAGTTAGGTATCTAAGCCTGGTTTGGGCAACAATTACCACTACTTTGGTTACTGTTCAATACAGAATGCTGCAATTTAGATCATTCTGCAGCAAAGAGCTGCCTGCAATGACAAGCTCCACCAAAACACGACAAGATATGATGAGAAACACAAGTCAGTGTATATCCAAGCCCAGCTAGCTTTGACAGGGCAGCAGGACTGCATCAGGAGGTAGCACAAGTGGAATGTTTTTAAACGCAGCTAAAATCAACAGAGAAAGAAAGTAAAGTAAAAAATCTTAAAAAAAAACCCAAAAAAACCAAAAACCAACAAGGGACACCTTTAACAAAACTGCCTTCTTTTCAAAATTAGGGAGTGAAAGTAGGTTTAGATTGAAAGAAGTTCCTGGCTGTGAGGGTGCTGAGGCCCTGGCACAGGATGCCAAGAGAAGCTGTGTCTGCCCCATTGCTGGAAGTGTCCAAGGCCAGGTTGAATGGGGCTTGGAGCAACCTGACATAGAAAAACCCCTATGGCAGGAGCTTGGAACAAGATGACCTTTAACATCCATTCCAACCCAAGAGATTCTGTGATTCTTTGAAAACTCTTTTGACCCCTAATGATTTGTTCCTTTTGAAAATTTTCCCTATTTTTAAGAAGACATTTTCTCCCTTCACCATTCTTCCTTTATATCCCTTTCTTTCTATTTTCAACCTCCTACTATCCCATTTTTCTGTAACAAAAGCAGACATAAAATTAGGAAAATAAAACTAGAGTTTAACACTTTCAACAAAATTTTCACAACAAAAATCTCAGATAATCAAATATTAATCTGTCTTGGAAAGACAAAATTTAAAAAAAAAAATAAAAACCTTACTTAAATAGATTTACTGAAAAACCCTACAGCCAGTACGAATTCTTTTATTTTCTGTCCTAAAAGAACAGAAAGATGGATAGGTTTGGTTCATCCAGTGCATGGTTCAAGGGCTCATTGCGTCCAGTTGTGTTGTATCCAGACACATCCACAACACTCACATGTGAACGTTTCTGTGCCATAGACAGTATAAAATGATACCTACATTTATACAACTAAAAATGTATCCCCTTAGGTTAAATCACACCAATTTTCATTGTGTCAGTTCATTCACCTTCGAAAAAGGAAGCTAATATGTCTTGCGAACACTTCAAAAATTCTATTTAATCCATTGACAAAATTATAGACAGAAAATATTAAAATACATGGACCTATCTATCTAATGTATTGATACATTTTCAATCAGTAGATTAAGTGATGCTATACACCAGAGAAATATTCCAATTGAGTGGCCAGAAAGAATGCAAAACTCAGCCTTCCCATGGAAGAAATCATTACAGCTCAACTTTGACTTATGTCCTTTAGCAAAATGGGTAATTTTATATAATAAAAATATAGTTTTATATAATTTTGTATAATATATAAAACATAAATAAAATATATAATTTTATATAATAATAAAAAAAATGCTGAAGTAGGTAATAGTTTATAGCTGATTTTTTCATGTAAACAATAGATGTCTGTAGTTTGCAGATAGAAATTCTTTCCCTTTTGATGGTCAAGTTCTAAATTGCTGTGACAGACATTTTATTCACAGCCTGGGATGGTCAGAGACCATGATGGTAACAGTGCCCATCCAATTTATGTACTGGATAATTCTGTCTGTGAGCTTGAACTTACAAAAAAACCTCCCAAAACTTCAAAACACCTTGGAAAAATCTGCACACAGAACTTCACTGTACCTAACACCAGACATAAAAGATCTTTTATACCATGACAAAAAAAGTGGTAAAAGTGCCCCCCTGGATGGTTGAGAATTTGCAGCTGGAATGGAATGCTTCATGATTAATGCCTTGTGAGGAGGATGCTGTAAACGAAACATTATTTTGTATTGCAAATAAATGGGTCTGCTAAGTGCTGTCTAAATCCCCCCAGGTACCAGTGGTCCAGAGCTCTGAGAAAAATGCATTTGCAGAGCACTTAGTGTCAAGAAAGCCCATCTCTTGGTGCCAAAGGGTTAAGAGTCTCTCCAAATCAGAGGATAAACTCATTAAAATGGGCCATTACTGGAGAAAGAAGAAGCCCCAAGACTCCTTCCCCATTTCTGTGCCAGGTTAGCAGGAGGAACCAATGAGCATAATACAGGTTTGAGTGCACATAAAACAATAGTAAGCTCCATAAGGAATGAGGATTCCAAAGTAAATAGAATAGTGAAAGTCAGCAAAGGCAAAAGTTAACTTAATATAAAATACTTGACTCTCAGGTAAGGCATTAAGATGCTGTTTTGGCAGCCAGAACTAATAGCAGGCTTGCTGAAAGGCTATTGGCTTCAGAAAGAAGACAAATACAATCCTAATCCCTTTTTCCTGCCACACACTGGAGATGAGTGAAACCCAAGGGGGAAATTCTTATTACAGCAAATAGGTGCAAGTCCACAAGAAAAATTAAGTCAACTTGACAATTTACAAATTTCCTTTCAAGCATGGAAGGTGGATGAAAACAGAAGGTTATTTTTAAATCCAAACCAGAGTATTTTGTATCTGTTAATATCATTGCCGAAGAATAAGGGACATAGGAAAAGAGTCCATAATGAACACAAGCTTCATTTCACTGGCACAAAGCCAGGAAAAAATAACTTTTGTTAGACAAGCAGTATTAGAAAATCTAATACCAGGAAGAGACATTTTTCCTTCTTCCCATCAGGGGCAGTGAGACCTGGCAGTTTATCCACAGCTTTCTGGGTGAAGATGCAAACCAAGGTAAAATCTGCTTATCCCTGACTTTGCTGGCTAAGGAAAATACAGCACAATGTTCCTCAGTTAAAAAAAATAAAAAAATAAAAAAAAAAAAAAATTCTTTTACTGTGTGCCTCACGTTCCTTCTGATTTATTCCCCTGCAGACAAAAGAGGATTAGGGATAATCAAAGTTTGCCATCAGCATGCCTGTACCATTCCACAAATGAAAGACCTTGAGCTTTGTGGAAAATACCCATACTGTTAGGTGGGCATCTGCTTAACTCTTATGGACCTTTAACACATGTTTTGAAATGCTCAGGCATGCCAGGACCTAGCAGTATTAAATCTTGCTTTTGTAGGTGGAAAAAATTGCAATCCATGCTCTGTTACAGTGAATTGACTGTACAGATCAAATTATACCCTACCCAATACATGGAGACAGATACACTCCTGAATCTTGGGCTCAAATGCTCCCAACTCCTTTCTGGCATCCAGCAAGCTGCATTTCCACTGTTCATTTAGGGGATGGAAAATAAATACCTCTCTCTCCAACTGCATTGTGGTTTGGTGGCAAAAATAGCTACTTTGGGGATGTGCTAAATGTTAAAATCATATCTTCCTTTGCTGTTCCAAAAAAGTGGTTGCTTGCCTTTTTTTCGCCCCTTGCAGATCCAGATGTCTCTTCCTGTTGAGTGAGGAAATCAAAGCAGACCACTGTGTCCAAGCTGCTGTATAAGCTCTAAGCACATGTGGCTGCTATGAAAGCATGCTTGACAAGGAGAAAGGATCTGATGCTGAGGAGTAGGCAGATGCTGGGGGATAAGAAACTATATTTCAGACACTGGAAGAAAGATTTTTACCCTTATAGACTGTAGAGGAGACAAAGGGATGTGGTAGATGAGATGAGAGAATTGGTTTGGAAATTTGCTCTGCTGTTTCTCACAGAGGTCACATGGGTGGAGAAATATGTCCAGTCCTAGGAGTAGTCTGTGAACTTAAGGCCGAAGTTGTGCAGAAATAATTCCCTGGAGATAAAAAATCAATTAAAATTTTGAAAAGTAAAACAACACAGAAGTTCATAAACAGACAACATTTAAATGTCTCTGTCAGTAGATACTCTGGATTGTCATGTGCTACCTCAAATAGCACAAGTATTTCCAACCAATAAATACAACAAAAATGCCCAATCACAACAAAATTCTACAGGAAATTTCCACATCAAGAGCAGAGTCCCCCCAGGAGTATTATTTTATTATTTTGCTCTATATGACTTATAACTTAATATAATATATATGTACCTTAGCCAGCATGATGGAGTCTAGTGTGACACAGAATAAGTTAACTACATAATTGCTACCATGAATTGCACTGTAATGCTATAAATATACAAAAAAAGTTTGCAGGACTGGGATCTAAGCTGCTACCCCATGAAACTAACTCCAAATCCCTAGTTAATTCTTATTATAATACTGCTCTTTGACAGCACTTGTATCGTTTGCGTATTGTTTGGTGAGAGATCTATGTGATTATCTGTATATAAATATTATATATTATATATTATATATTATATATTATATATTATATATTATATATTATAATATTAATTTGTATAAATATCTATTTAAATATTCATATAAATAATTGTACAATTATCCATAGCTGAATATATAAATATCTTTACATAGAGGCATTTGAGCCAACATCAAAATATATCTTTTTTCCAGCAGTGTTAACAAACAACATGCAGACTTCTGAAAATTTCAGTTGGTTTGGGTTTTAAGATTTTTTCGTACAGATTCAACCTCACTAATTTTATCTATTTAGTTACTTTCTGTAAGTTAGGTCTTAGTCAGCCTTGTATTTCTCTAGAGCTGAAAGAGAGAAGGAGATGAAAATGTTTTTTGAGAAGGTGACTCTGCTCTTTTTTGTGTTGAATTACCCTCTAGAGGTGCTTATTTCATCCCTCCCTAAGCATCCAGTATAGGATTACTCCTTACTTAGCATGTTGACTTAAAAAACTGAAATTCAATTTGGTGCCTAGAACCAAATTCTTTGATCAGCCAAATGAAACCATGTTTCCATTTATTAGGGGCAGATCAATAGAAAGGTGTTTGAAGACAGTGATTTAAGCCTGAGTTGTTCTGTGGTTGACCTCATCTTAGGACAGGCATCTGGAACTGGTGAAATCAATTCTAGAGGGGTCAGCCCAACAGGACTGAACTCATATGGTTATGTTACAGCTTTTTGATAGCATGAGATGCTCCTCTTGCTCTTCCTCTTATAAATATAAACAAGTTTTCTCTCATCTGGGTGAATCGCAGATTTCTTTGAAAAATCACCTTTTAAAATTCAAGTACAGAAAACATTAAACATAGTGGGGTCTTTTTTTTCAATCTCTTACTGTACCTATCAGTTAGGACAGAAAATTATTTAACTCTGAGCTAGACACATGAGCTCCATCAGAGATAACAGAAAGAATCAAGCATATTTAGAGGGCAATTAATGTCCAGGGTCTTGATTTTGGTAAAGTGAAAATCGTTCTGGGGTGGGTATGAAAGGCAGGATGTCTTGCAACAGTGATGAATAGAAGGAGGGGTGTTATGAGACAAGAAGAGTGAAGGCAACAGTACAGCTGCTAAACATCTCAGCTAGGGGTGTACATGCTGGAATTCATCTCATCCAACTTCATCCACTTAAAAGACTAAGGTCCAAGTTAATCTCAGCTCTTTTCTAGCTGATAGGGAGATCATGACCAGAGGGCCCATCTGGTATATCCACTATTGGCAGCTGCAACATTCATGGCACATGCCAGCACTTGTCATCAACTTCAGCAAAGCCTTGATAACGGGTGGCTGGGTGGCTTACTTTTAGTCAACTTAAGTGAGGCGAGATGAATTCCATAGCAGATAGTTCCTATGGAGGCAAATTCATTTTATTTAAATATTGAGTTGAGAACAGGATGCAGTCTTCCAAAAATTCTTCTGTGCTATGGGCTTGGGAAGTGTAAAGCCTGGAAGGAGAGTATTAGCTCACCTAGTCTAACCACTTGGATATTGTCAGCTGTTTACTGCCACATTATTAAAACTGCACTAAACCCAGTCAATGTTTTTGCTTAAACTTAATCTGTACTTCACTATGTTTACTTTTCAGTGTTGGACTGAAGACATCAAAAGCAACAGAATTTCCCTCATCTCTGTAGTTTGTTCTGAGAATTAATTCCCTTCCCCACTATAAATGTGCACCTTTTTTCCCCATTTGAATTTGCCTGGCTTCCAGCCACTGACTCTTGTTAAGACTTTATCTTCAAGATTCAAGATCCTTTTACAACCTAGCATATTTCCCTTAGGAGGCAACTTACACATGGTCACAGAGGAAATATATAACAGAGCAAGGAACCAAACCTTACACTCTGAAATCTCAGGATAATGCCGAGATCATCAGCTCATCCATGCTGCTGACAGCACTTTGGAGAATGGGGATGGATAATGGTTATTAATGCAGCATGCAGAAGGGGATTTTACAGGTGAGACTGAGAGAAAGGACAGTGTTACCTCTGTCTTGTCCAGTGATACACACTGCATGTGGCAGTTGGGGCACCACAGAAGAGACCTGGTTATACAGGACACAAATGTCTCAGGAACTCAGCAATATACGGCTCTGGACTCTCATGAGACAGACTGTTTCCCACATTTCTGCTTCAACCTGTTTCTAACCAAACAGCAAATGTCTGCACTCTGGCTTTCATGAACCAGGCAATGCTCTCTGCAACACTGCAAGTAGAAGGTGATCCTGAGCCTGACATCCCTCATCCTCTTCCTCCAGCTTCCTCTCCTGGCATCCTGAGGTTATTGTGGCCAAACACATGAAAGGGCACACAACTTTTATGGGAAGTGGCAAAATTCATATATGAGAAAGCGCCTTCTCCCTCCCTGGAGGTTCACCTTGATGTTGTGAACTGAAGCTCTGCTCTCTGTCTGCTGCAGCCCCACATAAAAAGAAAATTGTTTCTCATAAATTACTTCAGAAATGCACATTGCATGTTAATTGTAAAATAAACAGTTTAAATTCATTTCATTGAGCACAACATCAGAAAGAAAATGAGCCAACTGCAGTAGATTATTTTTGTTGGATAGGTTTCAATCATCTTTACTGATGCCCTTCATTCTTCTCCTGATTACCATCACTAAAAACCCCCACAGCAAATTTCATCTGAGTATCTAAAAATAGAGATATTTATAACTTAGCTGTTTTTGTGTCACAGTTCTCCTCCCTCTTTCCTCCTTGCATTTCTGATCAGTCTTATTTCAGAAATATGTAAAACATCCATGCAATGACTATGTATGGAGAAGAATCTGGGGACATCAGCACCTTCTTTTTCATCTGTACCACAGCTAGCCAAAGGGGTATTTACTCTACCCAATGTTGTCCCATGAGACTTTTTTCTCTCAGCTGCTTATATGAACAGTGGCTATTGACATTCAGATCCAGCCAGGTTAGCAAAGAGTTCTTAATTAGACTGGTTAAACAAACTTTGTTTGCTTTCACCAAAAAAAAAAAAAAAAAAAAAAAAAGCAGACAGCACAAATAGTCCATCCCTCAGGCCAGCAGGAGAGACAAGGAAATAGATTGGGCAGCACAGAAAGCAACATCTTCAGCAAGTTGCACTACATCCAGGAGATGAGTGATCAAGGTGTAAGTGCAAATTCTCATTCGGAATGAAAGAGCCATAGCTCTACTTAGCTCACACCAAGGAGGAGTCAGCTGAGAAGCTGAATGCAAAACCAGCAAGTTTCACAAGTGTCAGAGATGGGTGTATGTCACCCTTCTGTGTTTGATCTTTTGTTTGACATCCCAAAAATTAAGCAGCTCATATTGAAGTCAGAAGTCTACATGCTGAGCCTACATGATCACTCTATAGGTTGCAAGTCATACCTTAAGGCACAAGATAACTTGAAACTTAGCCCAGGCTTGTTTAAAATTCAGCTCAGGTTCATAGAACTACAAACCTCAGTTAACCCTGTGAACTTGGCTCAGTCTTAGGGTTTGAACAGTCCAGGTCTAAACATATTTAAAATACTTTTTTTTCAAAAGCAGCCTGGGCAACAACTGAAAGCCTTGGGAAAAGTTCCTCTGCATAGGAAAATAGCTAATGCATCAAGTTATGGTTTCTTAATGGCATTCAATTAACACATCACCGTTGTTAGTTGATTAAAAATTAACTGTGAATACACATTTAACATTTAGTACTTACAAATGTTCCTTGATTTATTAAAATTGTCAGGAGTTAAGGAGTCTTGGGATAAGCAGGGAATATTTTCTTTGCCTATTTTGATAACTCTGTAATGAAGCAAGCAGCTTTTAATAGAGAATTCAGACTTGTTGAAAACTTTTCTGTAATGCACCTTATAAATCATTCTCCAGATATTAAACACGCACTTTGCTCAGTTCATGCTGTTTGTGAAAGTATTGACTAGCTGCTGTTGGACTGGAAGAAACCCCCTCTTTCAGAATTGCAAAAAGCAGGTACTGTTTTTGGGAAAAGAGGGATGAGTTTCCTCTCATACCATGTCTGTCAATGGGAAATCTCCATGCTCACTTTTTGGGTTGCAGAACAGCAACAACTGCCACCCTAGGCCTTTTGCTGCATGGTATCCTGGTGCCACTGTTACAGTAACAAGGCAAGAGGTGACACCCCCAGCCTGTGGTTAGGAACAAGCAGATGGAAATCCGTGCTCAGGAGTAGCACAGCTGATGCTGGACATGATGTACATCCTCCACACAGGGTTTCCAGTGACTGGCAATCTCACTCTACCTCTGGTGTGACTTATAGGGCATCAATGCAGCCAGCCAGTGTTCTCTTGTCATCTCACACCAGTGTAGTTCCTCCTATGTGGGCTCTCCCTAAATTTGGGCATGTCAGTACTGATGGTGTATACTGGGCTGGCTCTGACTGCACGTGCAGTTACTGCAATCACATGTTCAAATAGACATTTAAGCCTCTGAAGAAATATTTGTACTCTCAGATGTGGCTAATGTGTTTATTGAACCAGGTCCAGGCAATGACAGGCATGAGGACACTGCGGAAATAGAAACAGTCCAACCAAGAAGCAGCAATAGCAGTGCAAAGAGCTCAACATTTCAGCTAAAAAAGTCAGGGTAAAGGGGGCTTTCCTCCTACCTGAGCACTGACATTTCAGGCCTGCCTGCTTTAGTCCATGATCATGCCTCTCTGATAAAGTGACATATGGATGCAGATCACAAAAACAAGACCCCTACAATGTGAGCATTTGGTCACCCTGCTCATGAGATACTGACAAAACACAAAACCTTATTTCAAACACTAATTTTCTGTCTTTGCTCTTCCATATTGCTCTGCCCCCAGTATAAAATAAATGAGGGGAAAAAAAACCCAGAAGAAATAAATGAAAAAAAATGAAAAAAAGCAAGCTTGGGAGCACTTTTTATCATGTTCTCCTCTGATTTGCTCCCAGGGAACACAGCAGTGTTTTTCCCCAGTTCTGAACCTAATGAAACTCTTGTCATGATGCAGGGATTAATCTGATTATTTATTATTTGCATTAGGATGATACCATCTGCCTTTCCTTCCCCTCTCTTCTCTTCCTCCCTGAATGATTAGGGATCTGTTGTGTTGAGCAAGATGGGCTGTGTGGGAAGAAGATGCAGTTATCCCTGTTTTAAGGAAGGGAAGTGAGGTGAGGAGAATTCAGTGATTTAGCTGGGGTTTGCTGAAGCACAGTCAAAAGCATCCTATCCATTTCTATATGCTGTGTATCAGGCCCTAAGCATAAGCTTTGCATAAAATATCACTGTGAGATAGAGATTTAAATTGGCTCTGAAACAGTCGAAGGTCTGCACTGCAGCATCGCCACCTGAGGAGAGGCTAGCTCTGGCTGCTCAAGCAGACTGGTCATCCCAGCTTGGTGCTGGTAAACTGAGGTCCTGCAGCCTCCTCACTCAGAGCTGGCTCAGTGTACAGCACTCCAGGCTGTATCAAACACAAATGCCCAGGATAACCTTTCTCAAATAGCACAGGAAGCAGTAAAATAAGAAAATAATGTTTTCAGTCATAGTAAGTACTTTACCACCATCCTTTCTCAAAGTGTATCTGCCGTGCTGACAAAGCAGAGTTCAGGATGAATGGTAAATAATAACTAAATAATGCTTTCAGATTTGCCTGCTCTCAAGTATTCTGCTGTATTCATTGTGTCTCTTACCAGGTCTAAAATTCAAGTTTATGAGAGACACCTGAGAAGGGGGCTCATCAACGTCTTTCAGTGTCTGGAGGGAGGTGTCAGAGGATGAGCCAGGCTTTGCTCAGTGGTGTTCAGCAAACAAGGGACAATGGGCACAAACTGAAGCACACGAAGTTCCACCTGAACATGAGAAAGATCTTTAATCTAAGCATCCTTGAAAATCTGTGTCATGTGTGCACTTAAAAATGAAGTGTCTGTGCATACCTGACACCCTTAACTGTTGAAGTATTTTTCTGCCATTGCTTAAAGACAGTGATGCCCCTAGAAAAATTTAGCACTAATAACAACTCTTTTTTCCCAGTGAGCATGCTGACTTTCACATGGTTAGAGGTCCATGAGCTGATGACCAGATCCCCACAGTCTCCCCAGACACGCCCTACTCTACTTAATAGACTGGTTTTGTCTTGACACTTGCTTATATGAACCACATGCTGCTGTTACCAGCATTTACTGCTTAAGACTGAGCCTGACATTCTTCAAGGAAATGAAGGGAAAAGGCTTACTCACCCCAATGCTCTCCATGTAACAAGTATGACAGAGCTTATATGCCTCAGAGACAAAGAAGGATCTGCCCAGGCAACAAGAAAATTCTGTCAGAAGGCAGGTATTTGTCAGGCTGTGAAATAAAAGGCTCATCTCTGCACACACAGAGAAGCCCAGAGCATAATAATGGTGAAAGAGGGGCACCCAAATTACTTCAGGGAAGAAATGAGCCCTTGTCATGCCTCCTGCCATGAGTGTCCATAATAAGGAGCAACAGCCCACCCACCCTGGTGAATCACAGGAGCTGCTCTCTGGAGCACCTCAGGGACAGAGAGAGGTCAGTACCCAGTGGCACATTATGAAGCACAGTTGAAGAGTGTTTTGGGATAGGATGGAATTCATGGAATATTTGGGAGAAGTAAGAAAACTAAAAATGTGAGAAAGGGAGAATCAAAATGGTTTGAGACAAATACAAATACAGGGAAACTGAAGGAAAAGGGAATAAACTAGTCAGCTGTGTGTAAATACGACTGGATAGTGTTCTTGTCTGGATCCTCTGTGGGTGTGTGGGTGTGTGGGTGGGTGTGTGTTTGAGAGGGTGTATGCAAGATGTCTATCACCCGAGGCAGCAGCCTCGTATATCCAGATGCCAGCAACGTGAGGGAGATCGGGATTTACAGGTAGCTACTGGTCAGACTGAATGTCTGAGCCCCGCTACTGGTGGATCCACATTTTATCCATACATGTATATTTTGCAGAGACTTTCACCCTGACCAACCAGAGAGGGGACACGAAGGGCTGTGGGTGCTGACTGTGTATGTGTAGAGTCTGTTTCAGGAGTGTGGGTCTGGATGCATCCCTACATAAATACATATATGTTTGTGTGCCTGTGTGCTTTCAGGGGACACTCTGTCTCTGTACTCGTGGGACCTCTGGTGTGGATTTGTAGCAGTCTCAGCTCTCCCAGGCTGCTGCATTTGGTGTTTCCCTAGCAATATTTTCAAGCCACTAGAAATGCAGGTGTGCCATACGCAACAAATTCAGCAATCTCAGTGTTCAGAGTCAGACTTTGAAGGCTTGGAGAGGCTACTGTATCGTAATGCTCTGTTTGATAAGCTTTGCCAGCCAGATCTGAGGAAAGGAAGGAGAAAAGGAGGTACCTTTGGACAGTCCTGCCAGGCAGATGGACAGGGGAGCTTTTCTTTTCAGTTGAATGATCCCAAGCACAATTGCAGGGAGCAGTTTATGGTGCAAAAGGAAAGATAATAAGAATATAATGTGGAGGAAATTTTCAGATTAACAACTGTCTTCTCACTCTCTCCACAGGCTGATATTGCATGGTGCTTTCATTTTCTGTTACGCTTTACATCCAAGCAGACTGTGATCTCTCTTGATGAAGGAACTGAGACAAAGAGCAGTTGGGTGCCTAAATATCTCTGAATATCTCTATGGACATAGCTCTGAAGACCCTGAGCATTCAAAATTCAAAATGGGGTTAGATTCCTCCAGCTGCAGAACAATAACTTTTATAGCCCTTTTCCCCAGACAGTCTCAAAGCCTAGAGTTTGAGACTATAATGAGAAGTTTAGAGCAATTGAAGTCTCTTATTTCATATTCATCTGAATGAGGACAGCCTGGAACCTGGGATATCTCACTTTTTCGTTTAAATAGCTAGACCTTTTTTATCTATGAAAGGGGCCTTGAGTAAAGTAAGGCCTTGTGCTGAACTTGAAGACATCAGGGATGGTTCAAGTTACATCTATCAGATTCAGAGCCTTAACTTTGCCTAATTCTTGGAGTTCACTGAGATTTAGGCAGAAGTTACCCTCAGCATTCAAATTAAGGGGTGTTCAGGATATGTTTCTAGAGTAAAAGCATAGAGACCAAGAGATTTATTATTCCCATAGCTGAAAGGAGGTGTGGCTTAGATGATAATTTGAGAGCATCTTTGGCTCCAAATTCCTTGTTTGAGAGTGTTCCTGAAATGAATTTATTAGCAACAGAGAAAGAGGCTTTGCAGGCACTGTTTGCAATTGGAAAAGTTTCATCTCACCTAGCTTTTCCCATTCCATCAGGTAGGACTGAACCTGGGGACCTTCCAATGACAGAGGTAAATAGAAGGGACTACTTCTTCTGCAAACTATGCAGCATGAATTACGTTCTTCATGGATCTGTCTCTCCCTTTCTCCTACAAGAAGGAAATTGGATATTTGTCTTAAAATAAGAAAAGGGAAGAAAAGATGGACCTTTTCTGGTCCCACACTCTTTCTTCCCAAAGCCCTGTCCTAACTGTCACTCAGTTTAAACCATAGAAAACTGTGGGAAATGACCAAAATCTTATTCTATAATTGGAAGATACTCTCTAGCATGATGCAGCTTGTTAATTATGAAGCATTAAACATACCAGGCCAGATTTTGACATCTTGACAATGATGGCAATCTTGTATACAAATAGTCCTGCTGTAATAAATTGGACCATTTGTGTAATGGGATCTACCCAAGGCTACAAGTGACTCTGTGAATCCAAATCTGACACCTAATATTTATAACAGGGGGTTAGATGACTCAGGGCTTCATAACAAAACACAGAGTTTTCCAGCCTCCGGCTACCTGCTTTAATCTCACCGCTGTCAACCGTGACAAAAAGTCAGCACCACATGACAGCTGTTCAGAGACATCCTAATGAGCGGGTGATGTTGGAGGTCCCGGCAGACACCACCCCGGGAAGCAGAGCTGCGCCCCGGCCCCTGCGCTGGCAGCCGCAGCGGAGGAGCGCTGGCCTCTGGGTCAGGGTCGGAGCATGTCGGGTGGCACAAAGAAACCGGTGCTGCCGCCATCCTGCTGCATCCGCTCCAGGAGAAAGGCATGGCTCGGCACCCCAGGCACGGTGAGGACACAGCACCCCATCAGCATGCACAACCAAAG
Organism: Parus major; assembly: GCF_001522545.3. Lineage (NCBI taxonomy): Eukaryota > Metazoa > Chordata > Aves > Passeriformes > Paridae > Parus > Parus major. The sequence continues at coordinate 4,024,465 of NC_031799.1, read as the reverse complement.
ATAATCCCTCCCCTCCCCGACAACTTTGGCTCACCAGTGAGGCCTAAACCATGTATTCTTCAGGGAGCAAAGCAAACCCGGAGACCATAATTAAAATATGTTAATCTACACTGGGCACTTACCCATGGATAAACACTTCCATTTGGCACAGTTTCCTGCAATCTTCTGAGATTTGTGACTGATCTCAGAACCCCACTCCTTCCCCTTTTGGCATTTTTGGTCTTACATTTGGGCCAAAGAGAAAGAAATAAATAAAAATAAATAAAATTTGAAGTGAAAGAGAGAGAGGGGAGAAAATGACACTTTTTCCTCATAAGCTTTGTAATTCCAGTTCATTTTTACCAGGGGTGGGGAATGCTGTCGCTAAGCTATGTGTTCATTACAGACAGGGGGAAAAAATGAGGTTGGCTCCCAGTTTTGCTTATGTTGTTAAAAAGAGCCTCTGAAGCTGCAGTTCTGGAACAGGTCTCCTCTTTCTTTGAAAGCATGCTGTTTGATAGACTGTCATTTGTCCCCTCCTTTCAGAAGAGCCAGCTGGCAGCTAAGTGCTAAAGCCAGTGACTTGCATGTGTTTTTCTGACATTTAACAAATGGGAACAGCTTGCAAATCTGCATTAACTCACTCTGTCTCACAAATAATCATCGGCTACGCGGTGTAGACATTCGAACATTAGTGCAAACACAAAAGGGAGCAGGAGTCTGTGGGAAAAACAAGTTGGCAAATAAAAGATGTTTCACTAAGGGACAGATAAAGCTTTTTGGTTCAGATGGAGGGTTTCTGAAGATGGGGGGTGGGTGGAGGTATGAGAAGAGAGCGGTGAAGGAAACTAATCCTCTCCCTTGATCCACAGGGTAAGTTATTGGATTTGCACCTGAAATTATAGTGTCTTTCACCACCATTCACAAGTGTTTATCACTGGAACATTTTCATTCTGCAGCCTCCACCTGAGACAGTCTGAGGAAAATACAGAAAGTGCACCCAACGCCAAGCTGCTTCCTCATCACTGTTTCTGTGTGGGAGCTTATGGATGTCCCCAGTTGTTTCTCTTTGTAAATTAGCATAAGAGTCTGCTACTAGCATAATAAATGCAATGGGATTGTTCAGGTAACAAAGGAACATGGATAAACTCAAAACATGATTGGTTTTGAGGCTAAAATATAACAAGCAAAACATTTACTTTCTAGGCTTATGTCAGAGAATTGGACTTTTGACTTGAAAAAGAAATATATACTTAATTCCTTTAGCCTCTCTGAAAACTATAGCCACAGTTTTCAGGGAGCGAAAGACAAATCCAACTGTTAATTCATCTTAACCTCTCTTTATTTCCCCTCCTGGAGACTGAATAAGCTCATGCTCAAGTGAAAATGTGACATTTTCCCCTGGTGTAAGAATACCCCTTTTCTTTGTTGGTAAACACTCTTACAGGCAACAGGGACAAATGAAGCTCACGTAAAATTAAGGGAAAACCTCACATACAGACCATATGAGTTTGTGGTGATCATCTTCCCTTGAAATAACACTTAAGCCAGGATTCTAGCATTTAGACCAAAACATGTCTCTTACTGAATCTAGGTTCTGTGCCTGGGAGTCATCACAGACTCATGGTACCTGCAGGTACATTTTTCAAGGCTGTGAGTAATGAGTTGCAGCACAGAATTGATCCTCTTCTTGGCTTAAAGAAAACCCTCACAGCAACGGCACAGTCATGATTTCCAGAAAGTACCTGATGGATTTTAGTGCAATTATAAAGTGTTCTGCCTGTGGAATCAAAATAGTTTGCACTATTGGTAACTGGGAAGGAAGCATGCCTTGACTGCCTCATCTAGCACACCAACATTTCAGAAAATGTTTTTGTTCAGAAAAAGGGTGACTGCACCTGCATTTCTGACATAATTTAACCAAGATGATATACACTATATGCACTGTGTCCCTGAATTCTCCTACCCCACTAGCTAAACTAGCTGCAGTTTAAAATATGGATTATATGCAAATCTGTTACTAATCTCACTAATGCTAAGAAAAAGAAGCCCAGGATCAAATCTTATGCCAGCTTTTCCACTAGGAAAACGTCAGCAGCCTGTAAGACCCTGTGAGGAGACAGCCCTCCTGGAACCTGCCTGGTCTGTAGGTAAGGCCTTAGTGTACTCAGAACATTGTAGACAGCAGAACCCCTCTTCCACTGGGAACAAAAGCAGCCCCATACTTTCCTGGGTGTGCAAAGACTGCCCCAGAAAGAGCAGCAGACACAAAGGTCCTGGACAGCTTGTGTCTCCCCACACCTGAACATCTGCAGGCAAGTTTTCTTGGGAGTTAAAGATTCAGGTTTCTTTGAATCAGCAGTCAGATCTAGTGGGCAGCATCCCTACTTGTGGCAGGGAATTGCGACTAGACACTCAACCATTCTATGGTTCTAGGCAAATAAAGAGTTATTATTTGTGTTTAGCTATGTTTCTCCTTCTCCCTTATCCCCCCCAAACATGTGGTCTACTAGTAAGAAATCATCTGGTCATTCCAATCAGCTACAGGAAGTTCAAGACTGTGACTGATAAATTATATGCACGATCTCTAATTACTCTGTCATCTGTTTTCTCTCAAGTACTGGGCAATTTCAATGAAGCCTTAAGTAGGGAACTCAAGTCATACTTCCTTGTCACAGATGCATTGTACTTTGTTTGCCTCTCTGAAATATAAGCACTGCCATTTTTCCTGTAGCATCCATATTTCTTTTCACTACTTCCCTTTACATCCTTCTATCTCTCGTTCCTTCTCTCTCTCACAACACTTGGCAAGTTTATTTGTGGAAAAAAAAAATCCATCTGTAAAAAATAAACAGAACAATAACACCTTGTAGGCATGATGTAAGTGTTGCTTGGGTTTTATTTTTGTACTGATACTTACATATTTAATTAAACACAGTCCTGGCAGCTTTGTAATTGCTTAAGAGTATTCTAACAAAAGCCTAACTGCTGAAGTGGGCAGAATTGCATATTCCTTCATTTTTCTTGCTCTTCTTTAGCACATTCTGTGTAGTGCAGCAGTGAGTGTATGATTTACTATTGTCCTGGAACAATCTGCAAAACCTCACTTCTGATTCCACTCCCTACCTCTGCCTGTTCATACACACATCTACACATTTTCTGTCTGAAGTGGTCCCAAGGGAAGATCTGATTCACCCTGTACAACTACCTGAAGTCAGTGAAGTTTCACCATCACAGATGAGTTTGGCCTCTTCAAGCAAAGCTCTGTAGTGCTTACAAAATATATATGAAACAACCCAAAAGATATTCTCTTCCAGATTATGAAGCAGCAGATCAAGCAGACAGATGGAGCAGCAGGCAGAGAGGAACAGATAGTATTTTCTCAGAAAAAGAAATGGCAAATACTTCCATGGCTGAGCTCAGAGCAGTTTAGCTTTGGAACAAATATTTGAAAGGAATTTCAAGGGTTTGGAGGCAAGTTGCAACTATAAAAACAGATGTTGCCAGCGGCAAGAAAGAGGAAAGTGTTCTTAGGCATGCTTGTACCAGGTTCAGCTCCTTGACCCTCTTGGTGTTATTGGGTCAATAGATACAACCAGGGCATGACTTCTGAAGATGCTTGGTGCATCTCTATAAAACACCATGGAACAAAATAGAAACTAACCAGAAGTTTACTTCTGAGCAACTTTCATCCTAGAAAATAAGTTATTCCCAGACAATAGCTAGTCAAAATCAGGAACTGTAGAGTAAAGCTCACATCAAAAGTTCCACACATGGTCTCATTACCAAAGCCAAGCCTTTCAGTGCACAGGTATTATGTAAGAGCAAATCTCAGTGATGAGATCAATACTAGTTTTTCCTGAAGCTTTGTTTTTGTGAAAAATGTTTCTGCTCATAGCAGCTACCATGAAACTTATGAATGGACTTTGTCCTTCAGGAGAACTTGTCCTGTGCTCAAGGAGACTTAGATCAGGCCCAAAGCTGTTGGTTTTCTCTTATGAAGCTTGGCATGGAAAAGCAAAGAAATATGAAGCAACTGATCTTTCCTAAGGAAAAGTTAGGTCTAGGTAACAAAGTCATTCCCTACTAACTCTCTGGCTCATTTAACCCTTTATAACATTTTTAGATGCACATTTCTATCCTTAATGCCATTCATGTTTGTTTGTATAAAGATATCACAGGATAAACACTCACAGAAGTGTTTGGGTTTGCTTTCGTTGCTGGGTTTTTTTGTTTTTTTGTTGGTTCGGTATGGTTTTTGTTATTATTGTTGGATAATCAGAGACACCAAACAAATATTTGGAGGGTTTAGAGCTCAGTGACACAGAATACCTTAGAGACAAATTGTTTTAGATACTTTTAGAAAAGACCTAGTGGCATTTTTTTTTAGAGAATAAGAATCAGCCTAACCTTTTCATGTACATTGAGCAAGAGTATTGATCCACAAACCTCCAGGGACAGCTTATAGGTAGAAGAGGTCAGAAAGAAATGCTCCCCGTTGCACAGCAGGGTGTTCATCAGGAGGAACCATGGAGAGACATTTGTTATTCACGATTTCCTGGAAAATCTCACTGACCTCTCCTGTGCTACTCTTTGCTGTAAAAAAATTATGTGGGGAATGAAGGTAAACCAAAGCATCAGGTTAAACTACTGAGCCTGGGACCGAATGGGAGAGGTTACCCAGCACAAATAGAAGAACAGGATTAAGTTTATGCTAAGAAGTTGGACTGAAAGTCCAAAATCTGCAGCCAAGTACACTTTTAAATTTCCAGGTAGCCCCTGCAATATCATTCTTATAGATGGAAATTCCTCTCCTACTTACTTTTGGAAATAGATTGTTTTCTCTGGAAACTAGAATGAAGAAAAGAGAGCTTCTGCAATTGAGCTGTCATTTCTTTAGACCTGCTCCCTATCTCTTCCAGCCTTTCCTCCAGAAAATGTAAAAATTGAAAAAAAAAATAAAAAATCTTAAAGTAACATACAGGCATTTATGGCTGTACAGGCATGTGTTTGCATGTATATGAAAGAGACAGATGGGGAGAGGATTCCTGACCCAGAAGTGTGATTAAATCCAAAGCAGGTTGATAAAGGATCTACTGTAGTAGGATGTATTAAAAAAGAGAGTTATTGTATCTTCTGAACTGATCAAGGTGATAAAGTAACTGATCACACAGAAGAACTGCTGGAACTGCACCCAATTCTACTCTATGAGTAAACAGAGTCCTATGGCTCATTCAAGAGGCTATAAATTTAAGCTTAGTATTTCAGGTCTATATCTAAAGAGTGACAGAACCTCATATCTCCTGATTCATCCAGAAAGAATGCATCATCTTTTTGTACCAATCTAATCAGAAACACTTTTGCCACGTCCATTTTTCTTTTTTAAGTCAAAAAAAGGCACAGAAGAGATTTAGTTTTGGGTTTTCTTTCCCCCCCTCCCCCCTACACTTCCTCCTGGATATAGAAAAAATAAAGCCAACCTCGACTTTGCTAAGCCTCTGACATACATACCCTCACTACACCTCACAGAGAGCAACTCATTCCAATCCTGTGCTTTAAGTACCATCTAGTGGTTACAGGGATATTTGCATTTCCATTGTTGGAGGGTCTTTGGAGGGTCTTTGGATTAAGATATCTGCATCTTTTAAAAGATTAGCTAGCTTTATAATTTTCTGAAATGAAATAAAATGAAACACTCTTCTATTTATTCTTCCCCTTTTTTGAAAGAAAATCTTCATGTTTTTCTACTTACATCATCTCAGTTCCACTGCAATATTTATCAACTTCAGAGAAAAGAGGGCTCAAGAAAAATGTAAATGTGTTTTTTTTTCTTTTACAGAGAGAAAGTAAATGTCAGCTCATGATCCTACATTACCTTTTATTTTTTTCTTTTATGATTTTTCCATTAAGAGTTCAACACATATGTCTCTGAATATGCATTTCAGAATTGGCCTTCAATTTGAGCCATTTATTATTTTTGAAAGTACTGCTCCATCTATCTGCCTATCTTACATTAATATCTCTCTTTGTGTGTTCTCCTTTCCATATTGCCTGCCATATGTTACATGATCACGGAGAGATAAGCCTGGTTTGCTTGTTTGATTTGTTATCTTGCTTTCTATGTCAGTGGACATTGGTTAAATGTACCAATTGTATTGCTCTCCTGATATCAGCAAAGTTACATCATAAACAGGGAGAGGTGACCTCTTTTCCACCAATTCTGTGTGATTCTCTTCCAGCACAAGGCTCCAAATGTCAGTTTTGTAATCACATTCAGTCTCCTTTAAACGGTGGTTTGGGAGAAATTAGATTTTGTCTTAATCTATAATAGATATTTATGATAGATTAAATGAAAATGTGTAAGACACCTGTCTTCTCCCTGATTACAAAGGTTGCTCATTGATACAGGTCAGGTTCCTTGCTATCAACCTCCAGAGATGGTCAAGCTCCTCAAAACAGAGCTGTCAGGAGACTCTCCTCTGCCTGACTGGTAGCCCAGGGCAGGAGAGTACTATAGCAGCTCCAAGGGCCTGAAATCAGGAAGGATGAGCTGAATCCTTGCATGCTTCAGCTCTGCTGATTCGCTGTGAGAGCCATCAGTCAGTGCAGCTTGTGGAGTGAGGGGATGATGCTGTTCCAGGCTCCAGGACTGCTCCAACAGCTGCCCAGGAGCCACAGGCAGTGCGGTAAGAATGGCCTAAACACCAGTCTGGGCATAAACATCACTAGGTGTCTAAATTCAAGTATTTTATTTACAGATAATATCCCACTTAATACTTCAATCAGCCAAAATTTAGCAAGACAAACTCCACCACAGAAGTTTACTAATTTCACCTTGTAAGTCTAACTGGCAAGTGATGTGAGAAAAATAAAGACAATAAAACATTTATCATTCTCACACTGCCTCAGCACGGGTTATTACCCTCTCTGAGTTTGTCCCCACAAACATTCAATTTGGTGTTTGTCACAAGTGATGGAGCAGGATCCCATAAAGAAGGTCCTGCTGCTGATGGAAAATGTTTCTGTCCGTGGTTCTCAATCCCAGCTGTTTATGCCCTCTCCCCTACAACATACATACTTGCATATAGCCATAGTCTAACTGGAGCTACCAAGAATATATGCACAGGGAGAATTCTTATATGGCAGTTAAAGAAGTCCGTTAAGTTCCTAAGTGAGAAAAACACCATTTAACTACTTTCCATTTGACAAAATTTAGAGATTCCCCCTCTTCCTGCTAGAATACTGCTCATGCTGCTTGTATCATACATCATAAATTGCTGCCTAATGTTGAGCTGTGAATTTTCATCCTAAAAGTTCTGCTGAAGACATTTTGACATGAGCACAAGATTTATTCCTGGGCAGCCAGTAGATCTGACATCTGTGATGACAGATATTGTTTTTTCAAATGAGTATAATGACACCGGGAAGAACAGGATCAAACTTAATGTCCCTGAAGTATTTTTCTGTGAGTTGCAGATGTACCTGCATGCAGATTTCTGAGGAGTCCCCATCAGAAGAAGGGTTATGGGAGCAAGAAGGATGTGCGTGTTTGTTTCATCAGGCAAATGCATCTTGCCCACAGGGGTGGAGAGGGCAGGAGGGTGGAATGTGGAGACCTGGACTGCAGCTAGTGGAGAGATCCTGCTCTTACAGGGGAAGATACGGCACATCTGTGGGCTACAGCACATTTCTGTTACATTATCCAGAGCGAATAGTTTATTACGTATCATTACCTCTGAACAACAGATAATCAATTTGGATGTGTCCTTATTTACCTGGACAAACTCTGAAAGGCTTTGCAATTTAATGGCCTAACTGTTTGTTAGAACAAATAGACCTATTCAATTCTGAGATCACAGTCAATCTGACGGTTTATAGCTGGTTGGTTTCTGCTTTCGAACTGTGAAACCCTGATTTGTTTTCAAGGTGTAAAATTAGCAGTAACATTTTCACATGCTAACGGATAAGTCCCTTATTGAAACATATGACTGCACTTGCTTGCTGTAGAGTGAAAATAGCCTTGCTCAAAAACCCAGCACAAAGCCCATGGCTTGCCTGAATTCCACACAAGCCCTGAAGTGATACCAGGTGTGAACTGGCCCAGACACCAGCTGCCTGCTCAAGAGTAAATTTCAACTATTAATTTACAGGTTGGAGCAGGAGGTTTTCCACTCATTATTAAACTATATTATTTGTATACGGCTCTGCAGAGTAGCAATGGAGTGCTTGAACCAAGCATGGGCATTTAAAACAGTAATTCTCTGAAATTATTAGCCTTAGTAAACACCCTGAAAAGGGGTGTTAAATCATCTTCCATTGGTTTAGTAATACATTCCACCTTGTAATCACACTAGCGTAAATAAGCACAAGGTTAAGAAATGAAGGAATACCTGAACTCAAACCTCTGCCTGGAGATTTTGAAGTTAAATGAGTGAGAACAGTATACAAGGAAAGAAAAACCAGCAAGAGGGGAAAATGCATTTTACCATCTTAAAGCATTAGTTATTTTCTTCTGTTCAGCTGGGTAGGCCAAACTAAATTCTCTGAATCAGAGAGCCAAGATAAATTTTGAAAATATCAAACCAGACTTCAGTGATAGAGTTGAAGATGGAGAAAGAAAAAGTCTGGCAAATTAAAATCCCTGTAAATCTGGTCAGTGTGGTATGAGCTGTTTCCAGTACAAACACATGTTATCCAGCAATATCTCAGCATTAATCTACTTAAGAGACCTGCTGGAGTTCAGACTTATAAAAAAGACATCTATTAAGATGCAGAGAAAAATATACATGGAGTTTATGTGATAAAGGAGATACTGTAAATACACAGTGATGTTCAAAGAGGATGCTTTTCAAAATGGCAAGTGGGTGTTTCCAGCACTCTCTGTCCAGAGGACAGATGCACCCAGCATCTTATCTGCACCCATCTGCATTTTTCATTGTTTTTCTTTTACTAGAATACCATTTGTTCCCATGAGGAAAGCAAATTATACAGTAATAATATTACTCCCCTGCCTTGCTCCTGCCCCTTTTATTTTAAAATCCAGTCTCTTTTAAAGTATCCATGTAAAATAGGTTCTATATTCCCCTTTTAATAGTCCTTCTCTGTAGCCAGTCCAGTTTGGATTTGTCTTTTTGTAGATATTAGTACCTGTAAGTTCCTGTTAGAATTTTTTTGTACTTGCTTTTCTTGTAGTTCCATCACTGAAATGATGCACACACATCACACAACTTCTATGAGGCATAAGTTTTTCCTCTTCCTCAACAATAACTGATTACTCCTCTTTTTAAATCAGAAATGGCTAAGTTACAATTCCTCCTAAGCTCATGAATGATACCACAGAACTGGTTCAAAAGGAATCCTACCAGAAACCTGAAGAAAAGTCCACATCTGACACAATGTCTTTTATTAAGTCCATTTACATTTTGGCTATCTCACCCTTGGCCATGCTGAGATGGATTATGTTTTATTCAATAAATATTCCCTTAAATCCCACTTAAATCATAGAAATTTCATATAAGAATTTTCTGAATTGTGTTAGTTAACCACACACCTACAAAGAACAGATGCCTTATTACATACATCACAAGCTTAAGGTGGTGAGGTTTGTGAGCGTTGAAACCACACACAACATAAAAACCACAACAGTCCCAGTAACTCTAATTCCTAGGGGGGTACCCATGGACACAGGGTGCTTCACTGCCATATTCAATTCCCAGTGATACCATTTAACATCTCTGTTTAAAAAACAGACCACCTAATAGTAAAGCTAACACAACTGTCACTTAGATTTTCCCATCAAAGAGCTTCTAAAGCCTTTTTTTTTGTTTCCAGCTCTTCATATAAGTGGGGTTTTTTTCAGTATTTTACTGCATTTCCAATTAAAGGGTCTCATAAAATGGAAGAAAAAAAAGACACAGTGAACCCTTTTCCTTATTGCCATTAACACTATTATTATTGTCATTATCTGATACAAGAGTGAGTTATTTAGTTTTTTACTGAGGCTTCTTGCTTCTGTGTATCTGTGAGTGACATAGGACAGGCTTTTATTGGAGGTCCTGAATAAACTTAGAGAAACATTTTTGGACCACGGTGTTAGGAACATTTATTCAGTGATTTCTAGGGATCCATCTTTAAATTAACTGTATCTTTAGAGTGCTAAAATTTACTTTTTCCTTACTGACATAGCTTAATTGCTTCACAATCAGGGGAAAAAAATTAGAAAGAAGAAGTAGTAGAAGAAGAAAAAGAAGAAAGAAAAAAGAAAAGCAGAAAATACTTGCCTGACTTAACAACATTAAGCAGCATGGTGCAGAATATAACTTAACAGTCCAGTGAACTGTCAGTGGCAGAAGTAATTGGAAATTGGTGGGATAGTTCTCTATATGATGGGGATAGGAGTTTTTCATGCCTGTTTTTAATGGGCAAATAGCTCTCAGGGCAGCTTCATATTCTGTCATTAATTTGTAAAGATCCTTTATAACGTAGAAAAGTTAAGATAGAAAAAAAAAAAAAAAATCCAATTACATGTTTAATGACTTGGCATTTGTGGTAATGCTATCTAGCACTAATTCACCTGTTAGAAAACAGTCTATCTTTTAGTCCCTGGGGTTAATAGAGTGCAAAAGCCTAGTCTTATCTGAGGGTGGGAGGAAAGTGAGTAATTTTTTCCTACAAATAGGAAAGAAAAGCAACGACAAAATTGATTATAAATTTCAACTTTCTTTTTGAGCTTAGCACTTCTATGTATTATTAAACACTTTTTAAAAGAAAATAACAGGTTTCTAATTGCTGGTGTCTGACTTCCCCAGGATTTTGCAGAGGCATGTGGGACTTTTTTCCCTTTGTATCCAACATGAGCACCCACTGGAGTGAGGCTTATACCCATATCGTGTCACAGGACTGCAGAGGTGATGCTGCAGAGCCTGCCCTTGAGATCAAGACCTGTTTCACTTCAACATAGAAATGGGATCCATAATAAATATGGTTTGATCACTCAATAGATGGATGGAAGGATTTATCCTGGCCTCAGCTGCATGCTCATAACTACACTGAAATCAGCACTGGATGCTTAAATGGGACTAAGAGCAGAATTTGTTCCACAGCGGTAAAGAAATACAGCTTATGCAAACATACATATTCATTTTCATGTCTCCCTTTATCAGTCACCCTGAAATAAAACATTAGAGAAGGCATTTGTAATGAACACTCCCATTTTAAAACATTTAAATAGTCTGCAGTATAAATTGCATATTCTAACTGACTGCTCTGGTGTGAATTTCTGAGTCCACTGAAAGGAAGAGAGGCAGCATTTACTGTGTTTATGCAACAACTTCTCTGCTTAACACCAGATTTGTCTGTGTCACAGCTAAACCAGGATTAGCAGCAGAAATGCTAAATTACGTTAGAATTCATACACTTTGGTTGGCCCATGCAAAACATGGAAACACTGTAATGTCAAACCAACCAACCAACCAACCAACAAACAAAAAATGTAACTGTCATCAGTCCAGTGTCAAAAACTAGGAGTTTAAAGATAAGTCCTGTCTAATGCTGGAACATAAGCCCTAAGATCAAGATTTATCACCCCTGTTCCTAGCTCAACTTGTGGTTCATCTGGCTGGAGATCACTAATGAAGGCTGAATACTGAGCATCCAGACTAATGAAACCCAGTGAATTTTGTAAACTTGGGTTTTCTGAGCAGGGACCCCCACCTGAACATTTTAGGGTCAGTTATGGCTTTCTCCTTAATGTTGGAAAAGAAAGAAAACATTGAGCTTCAAATTGCCAATTCCTGAGCACCTTTCTTCTGTGGCACAGAAGATACAAAATCCAACACACCCTAAAAATTTTGTACATTTGGTGCTTGGAGAATTAATACTTCCAGTGTGCCCTTCAGTGATGTGGAGGTTACAGAGAAAATACATATATTTCAGCTAAAGGAAGGGATTCACCCCATTTAATATTAGCTTATAAACCCAGCATTTAATACAAGTAGGTCATCTAGGCTCCCTTTAAAAGCACTCTTGAGAAAAACAGGACTGCAAATGGTGGAACATCCTGACCTTGTGCAATTACTGAAGGTAAGAGTGATTGTACTGCTCTTGAATGTAACTGTCTCATTCCCTTGACCCTAATCCAATGGGAGACTAGCCCAGACTAGGGAAAGTTATGTATCCCAACCAAACAATTTAATATTAAAGAAAATAATTATCTTTTGTTTATGGCCTGAATCTTTATTTGGATTTGGATGAAATGAAAATGGGAGTCTTCTGTAACTGCATGGATGGATGGATGGATGGACTTAATTTTTCTTTACTGGATGGTCAAAACCTATGTTTGTGGCTTCTATGTTTATTATTTTTTTTTAAATTGTTATTATTATTCTTCTTATTTGGAACAACCTAAAAGAGATGTTCAGCTACTTTGGGAAAGCATGGGGTACAGAGTCAAACTTGTTTTCCCAAAGTTAGTTGAAAGTGATGTCCCCTCATTCCCATGGAAAAGAACATTTCCTTTACTAGCTGACAAGTTTTTCAAGGTGTTTCTGCACATCCTGTAGGGAAAGCAAATTGTCATCAAAATTGAAAATTCAGAATATGGTTTGTTTTTTTTTGGTTTTTTTTTTCCCTGAAGGTCCTTAGGGCTCTTGAAATGCTAAGTAGAAAACTGAGCTCAATGCATATGGAGGAGATTTTCATATTTTAAAAGTCAGACAGAGTGTCAGCCAGCAGACACAGCAACTCCAAGAATCTTCAAAAAGGCAGAAGCAGAAAAGTTTACTGCTTGTTTGGCGGACACATTATTTTAGCCTGTGTTCTGCAGATTGAGAGGCAGATTGCCTAGGGTCAGAGGGTGACCCTGCCCTGCAGCATGAGTGTTATTCCTTCTTTTTTTTTTAAAGTGCAAATTTACATTTAGCTGCAACCTGCCTCCTTAATGATGGATCAGCCTTTTGTGCAGGTATAAGATCTGATTGATGGGGCACAGGGATAGGAGAGGAGAATGGAGAAAACAAGTTTATAAATTTGACATAAGATTTGAATCGCAGCAGGAACTCTGCCAGTCTCTCCTTAGGCATAAAATTGGACTAGCTGGAGATACGTACTGCATGTGTGATGTTTCAGCTCTCATTGCTTTCATTATATCTTTATTTACTCAGTTAACAGACTACTGAACTTGCAAAATCTAGCAGACTATTTTGGGTTTTTTTTAAACAAATTTTATGATGGGGGCAGGGGAGAAAGAACTGAAAAACCTAAAATAACATAACTACATGGTAGGACTTGATCTGAAGTAATTGAATACAATTTACTTGATTTCACTGAAGTTAACTTACACTGATTTGCTCTAGGCGATGATCTGATTCAGTATTCTGGTTTGGTTTTACTTTTTTTTTTTTTTTTTTTGTATGTTGTGGGTTGTTTTTTGATAGGTTACTTTTCTACTTTTTTTCTAATTTAACTCTTTGTGGGGGGGTGGATTGCAGGTTTTTGTTTTGTTTTGTTTTTTTTTCCTTCCGACTTGCCTGTGTTGACATTTCATGTTTCCTATTATTACTATTATTTCTTCCCTTTCTTTGTTTTGGGAATTATATGGCTTATTTACTAAACAGCATTAGGAAACTAAAGTTAATGGGCCAAACTCTTCCCTAGTGCAACTTTACTGAGTTCAAGTTATACAGAGAGGAATGAGTGCAGGGACTCCTCCAAAGAGTTATTTCAGAAGCTTTCATTCTATAATGAAAGGGAAGTCCACAGCTTTGTTGTCATTTCAATGGAAATTAAATGTTTAAAGAAGTCCAGTGCTTCATATCCAGCTGATGTGATGAAACCTGAGGTTACAGAGAACAAAAAGGCAAAATCATACATTGTTTTAATGGATTAGAACAAATATTTCACTATTATCAAGAATTCACTTAATAACACTCTTGTTCATGTCTACCTATTCCCTAGAGAACTCAAGTTTTAACTTATGTGCCCATCTTCTCCATCATTTCATCATTTGTGTAGGGATTTCAAAAAACGTGGAGATGTGGTACATGGGGACATATGTTAGAAGAAAGTTTGGCAGTCCTGGGCTAATGGTTGGACTTGATAATCTCAAGTCTTTTCCAACCTGAATGATTCTATGATTTTTAAATTCCATCCATGGCAACTGAGGGCAGAGCTGAATGACTGGTATGACAAATGTCCCAGGAGCAAGGTAAGACTGTGAGGATCGGGCTCCTAAAATTTCTAAAAATGCACTAATATGGATTGGGCTCAGAGAAAACAGACCCCTATGGCTGTGTCAAAATTAAAAAGGTTGTTTCTTACCAGGAGTTAGCACACCCATCTCATGGTCTCAGTGGAGCTTGTAAAGTGGAACTTGCTGAGACAGCCTGAACAGCTGGTGCTGGTAACAGGGACTGAGTGGGTGAAGAAATAAGAGATGCTGGCCAGTCTTGGGTTCATTTGAGCACAAGGAATGATTTTGGACAGAAGGCTGTGGAAACAAGAACTTAGAGAGTTTGTTTACTCATAGGGTCACTTAATGAGAATAGGCTAAGCATGGTAGTACATGGTACTACTTAGCCACAAAAAAAGAGTAAAACATAAAATCGGATGGAAAGTGATAGGTAAAATTCTACAAATCAAAGCAATTGGTGTTATGCGTCTTCAGTTAGAACTTTATGCATTGCTTTGTTTTTTCTGGATCAGGGTCTATGGGGTGACCTTTGTCAGAGCCTCAGCTCTCTGCAGAGTATATACTGCTTGTGAACACTCTTAGATCTTGGATATCTACTCCCTGCTCTCTGTCATCTACATCTGCATTTTCCTGAGCACATTACAAGGACAGCTTTGTTCCAAGGCTAGAACTGTGAGAAGAATCAGTTTTTGACCCAAGTGATAAAACAAGGTTTATATTTTACTCAAAAATGGGGAAAGGGAAGGGAAAGGGGAAGGGTGTTCTTTTCTAAAACTCCATTCTTAACCCAGTAACCAGTTTACAATAACCATGTGCTAACCACCCCTCCACTGTGGGTCTGAAAACCTGACACCACTGTGGTATTTGAATAACAGAAGCTCTCTCTGCTGTACATCCAGCATGCAAAGTCTTTCTTAGGATATTACTAGAGGGAAAAAAACAGTTGCCAAGTCAGTTTTGTTACAGTTCATTAGTGAGTAAAAGTCATTATCGTCTGACAGATGCACTAAGGGTTATGTACAGTTCCTAGTTGTCTCAGTCCAGTTTTTAGTGGACAGATGTCCACCATTCAGGAAAGATAAAATGAGTCTGACAACACAGCTACAACTTTCAACAACTTTGCTGCAAGTCTTTATAAACAATGTGGGACATGGCTGGACATCTGATCAGTCCTCTTCCCTACCGTGGAAGTCCCAACAGCAGAAAGTAGATGGTGTATGAGGAATCAGTGTTGTCTTCTGGATGATGGTGTATATTTCTTGGTGGGATTGAGAGGTTACATATTTCTCTGTGGCTATCAGTTGAATGTGAACTGCAAGTGACACTTCTGCTTCAAAACAAGAAAAATAGCTCCATTCCCTCCAAAGAGAATTGTGTCAGCAGCAGACCTCTCTATTGCTCCCACTGTTTTCTCAGTGCTTCAACTCATCAGACTTCTGGGAGCTGACAAACTATCAGACTGAAAAACAGAAGGGGGGTAGGGGAGATTCTAATGCATGAGCAGAGCAATGAAGAGTGCAATCTCATGCTTGCTGTATTTTTTCCAATGACAAGAATGGCATAATATCAGCAAGTAACTAAATCTAGGTGTAGCTAGCCAGTTACTTATAATCTTCATGAGAAAAAAAAAAAACAAAAAAACTTTGTGTACTTTTTTCCAAAGAAATTTTAAACATTTACATATTCTGAATTAAATTGGTGTTTCATGATCATGTTTTTGGGCTGTCCTGGGGCAGAAAGCCAGGAGATTTCCCACTGCATCCACCAGAAAGAAGGGAAGACTTGATGTGAGGGCAGGTCCAGACTGGGGCATCAGGCACCTCTGTGGGGATGAAACATTAGTCTAAGAGTGGGAATTGTCTCAGTGGAGTCCATGGCTGGGTCAGGAAGGGCTGTGGTAGAGCAGGAGTCTGATTTCTGTGCCACTGCTTGGACACAGAACCCTCTGAAAAGGGGTTGTGGGCCACAAGCAGGAGGGACTGGCCACCAGCATGTCCTAATAGTCCCTCATGTCGCTCTCAGTTTCACACAAGAGACAGATGCCCCCTCTTCTTTTGGCACAACCAAGGTCAGAATTTGCTTCACAATGAACTTGGAGCATTGTGTTCTGCTTCCAGAATGTCTTCCTGCTATCAAAATATATGTAGTTGCATACTAGTTCACTCCTGGGCTCCCATGTGGCATATATTTATTAGTCTACTTAAACAAGAAACGCAAGCAGAGCTGCCAGGAGAGTTTGCTTATGGGTGTGCTGCAGATCAGAAACAGGAGAACTGATGTGCCTCGTCTGAAATGCACCACCTGGAATAATCCTGCTCCACTTCAAGAGGCCAAAACCAGAAACATGCAACCACCACAGAGTGCTCTCATGACGTGCCCTAGCTTTCACGTTACAAAAACCTTCCCACAGGCAGTAAAACAACCCTCATATCATACGATCATAGAACCACAGAATGGTTTGGATTGGAAGGTATCTTAAGGATCCTCTATTTCCAACCACCTCCTCCTCCTCTGCTGTGGCCAGGGACACCTTCCACTACACCAGGTTGCTTCAAGCTCCATCCAACCTTGCCTTAAACATTTTCAGGGATAGGGCAACCAAAACTTCTCTTGGAAACCTGAGCCAACACAGTCTGCTACAACATCAGGCACTTGGAGCTGGAAAAAACATAAATAATCGTATATTTTGGCCACTGAAGTGGTCACTGAAGCTTAGAAGAAAGAAGAGATGGACCAGCTGGGACATGGATTGACCACTCTGCAGGGGCCAGATCAAGAGAGGGTAGCTGTGAGTCATGAACTACCTGACTCATGCGCAACAGCCCATGGTGGTTGCATTTATCATTTAGTATGGATGTTTCCACAAATGTCAAGTGCCCTGAAGGACACACAGAAGTGGCAGCAGAAAGTAAAACAGGAAAATGTCCTTATCTAGTTCTGCATCTGCTCCACAGGGAAAGGCCTTTCAGCTTTACTGGCTGAAGGTATGTGGCAGTATAGACACCCATCACCTCCAGCCAGCACTGCATCAGAGCACAGGCAATGGCCCTGGACGTTCACCACTACCTCTTCCAAGTGCTTCAGGAACCTTCAAGATGAAAAATACTCTTCCCATCTGCCTCTGTGGCAGTATCTGAGAACCTAGAAATGCAAGGTTATTAATATGAGAAAGTATTATAAAGGGACATTTCCAATTGAAATAGCATCTTTCTTCCATTTTATTGTCAAATATGTTTATCCTAAACATGTTTCTCTTCTTTTGCCTCACCTAATTTACTTATCTAATCAGACACGTTGGAATCTGAAAAAGTTGGGCGATAAACCACTTTAACAACTTTTTAAAATGTCTTTTTCAGAGGTAATTTGTAATAATAAATAATAATAAATAAATAATCTTCTGTAATTTTTTTTTCTTAGCTTTTTTCTTTTCTCTTCTTTTTGTTTTTGAAACAAAGCTTCAATAACTACCTATAAATGTCTGTAGGTTGCAATAGACTGTGAGATTATTAAACTGATACCACTAATTTCAGTCATTGAGAAAGACTAATTTTTCCTGACCAAAAATTCATACCAGCACAGGTACACACATATGAATGTACTTATTGTTTGTGCACAGAGACATACATTGTTTAGCTTTAAAACAGTGAGATTTGTCTTTTAATTTTTTGCAGGTTTCTGTTTCACTTTTTCTCCACACCTAAGGAGAAAAATACGTTTGTTTATTCCTGTTATGGAAAGCAGAGATTTTACATTGAAAAAACGGGGATGGAACCAAAGTTTAAAACAAACAGAAGTCATCAAAAATTATGAGGCAGGCAACAAATGAATAGCAGCTGCCAGGACAGCTGAAACTGTAAATGTGACTAGAAAGTGAAGAATTAAGATAGAAAAGATGGATAAAAGTTCACCTTTACTGTGCAGAGCAGTCCGTTAATTTAATTATGTTTTGCACTCATGATACATGCCAAAGTGGTAGTCCTGGAAAGCAAAGACTTTGTTTTAGTGATATAGATTCTGGGTTATGGACTTCTCTAGTTTCCTATTTGTTTTGGATAAAAAGGAAAGAAAGCCCTTCTGATCACAGCACCTGAGGGGGGAAAAAAGTGTTGAGGTGAAAAAGTCCTTCTCTTAAAAGAAATCTTGCTTCCCTCCTTCAGCTCCTTCCCTTATAGTAGCTGACTTGCAGAAGGGAGCAGACTAGCTGAGATGTCCTTCTACATCCACCTGTTAACCCTATCCTGCTGCAAAAATGGAAAACACTGTTTCCCATGTGACAATTATATTTTTTTTTAGTCTGAAATGTGCTGTGAGAGAGAGCACCTGTCTGCTGTCCAACAATGTTCTAAGTATAGTGAGCTAGAGCAAAATAGCACTTTTTATACTTTTGTTCAGCAGCCCTGAGAAGTTCAGCAGTTATAGTGGATCATAAAACACAAAACTTCTGTTTGTCAATAGCTTTGCCTACATAAAGACAATAAGTGTAGGGCAAAAATGACTATACGCACATAGCATCTGTATTTATGTCACTTAAAGGTGCTCACAATCTGTATTAATTCCCAAAGCACTGAATATTTATTTTTTAAAAAAAATCACATGTTCATTTACAGTATTTTAGTTGTGGGTAGTTTCTGGCTGCCTGTGCCAGATGTAGAATCATTGTGTGACCCCCCATCCTGGTGAAGACCCTTTCCTTGAGCTGAGATTGTTTAACTTGTATGAAAACTAGTTAATTAATCATAATGGAGGGGCTTTGCTGAAAAAGTTATTAACTCTGACCTTCTGTGTATATATAATGGTGTAGTTGGATGCAGCCCTGAGCTCTGGGGGGAGCCCTGGTCTAGAGGACAGGGCCCTGGTCTAGAGAAGGTGTCCCTGGCCATAGCAGGAGGTTGGAAATAAAGCTTTATTCCCAAGCCAAACTACTCTATGAGGGTCCAAAGGAAGCCACGAGGATGGTGAAAAGTCTGGAGGTGAAGCCTTAAGACTAGTAGCAGAGGTCACTTGGTTTGTTAGGCCCAGAGGAGACTGAGGGGACATCTCATTGTGGTATTCGAGATTTTCATGAGGTGAAGAGGTAAGGATCACTTCACTCTTATATCCTATAGCAACCAGCAATAGGAGCTGAAAGAGTGGTGTAAAACTGAGTCAGGTGAGATTTAGGCTGGATTTCAGGAAAAGGTTTTCTTCCCTAGAGGGTGGCTGTGCAGTGGAACAGGCTGCCCAGGGATGTCAGCACCAAACCTGTCTGAGTTTAAGAAGCCCCTGAGCAATGCTCTCAGACATATGATCCCTACTCTGTAGTTGGGGCATCCTGTGCAGGGCCAGGAGCTCGATGATCCTTGTGGGTCCCTTCAAACTCAGGGTACTCTGTGATTCTGTGAGGCTGTTGCCAGGCTCCATCCCTCTCCGCCCTCAGGCGGGAGATGAGCCATCCCTCACACAGCCGGACCCGCAGCCATCTCGCTGCCCCGCGCGACCACGGCCATACTGCACCCCGCGCGCCCACGCTGCTCGGGGGGGGGAGGGGGGGGGGTGAGGGCAGGGGGGCCGGCGCCGCGGACGGCGGCCATTTTGGTCAAGGGCCGGCACCGATCCTTCCTCCCTTACTCAAGATGGCGGCGGCAGCGCATGCTCGGAGCGCGGCCGGGGAGGCCGGCACTGCTGCCCACGGGCGTTGAAGGGGCGGGCAGGGAGCAGCGTCGGCAGCCATGGGCGAGACCGAGAGGCTTTATTATGTGTACAGCTGCGACCTGGACATCAACGTGCAGCTGAAGATGTGAGTGAGCGGCGTCGGGTCTCAGTGGGAAGCGGTCACTGCCGCCCTGGGGGGGTACCGGGCCGCCGCCCCTCGGCGGGGTGCGCTGGTGTCGCAGCCCGGCGGTGCCCGGAGACCGGCGGTGCTGGCTCAGCTTCGGGTGCCGTGTCCCTGCCAGCGTCCCGGCCCGTGGGGAGGCTGACGGGACGGGGCTGGCGAGGGGCCGGGCTGGATCTGCGCTGCGGACGCGTGTCAGATGTGCCGTGTCCTCAGGTGCTCCAAGGCAGCGATTGTCAGTGAATGCTCGCATAGCCTTTCACCTGTCATAGGATCACAGATTGGTTTGCGGTACAAGGGACTTTTAAACCCTATACTGTTACACCCCCTGTCACGGGCAAGCACGGCTTCCACTATCCCGAGTTGGTCCCAGCCCCGTTCAGCCTGGCCTTTAACGCTCCCAGGGATGGGGAAGCCGCAGCTTCTCTGAGCAGCCTGTGCCAATACATCACATCCATCAATACCCTCACAATAAAGAATTTTTTTCTAATTAATCTAAAGCTGCACTATCTGAAGGCATAATTCCCCTGCCCTGTCACTACATGCTTTTGTAAATAGTCTTGCCAATTTTTTTCCTGTAAGTTCCCTTCAAGAACTGGAGGGCCACGAGTGTGTCACAGCTCACTCCTGAGTGTTAAGGGGAAGAGATAAACTGGTGACACTCTTCCTGCTTGTTTCCGTACTTGTGTGAAAGCATTGTGCTCTTAGTGGGCAGTTTTAGTGTAGAAAGATCTAGGTGCTGCAGCATGTAAATGTTATGTATTTCTACCTGAGCATGTGGAAGCACTTTTGTTGAAGCAGCAGTTACCACACAGTGATATAAATTTTTGTTTGTTTTTAAGTTCTTTTTCTTCATCACAGCAAAGAGATGCTTGGTGTAGGAGGGATGTGGCTGATTCTCAAATGTAGTGTACCCAATGGTGGTATGTTAAAGTATGTTTCACTTTTCTGGCAAGCTAACTTGGAGAAACTTATTAAGGGTTGTTTAACTTTTGAACAAGTGATGGTAGTGGAAGGTGGCCCTGCTCATGACAGGGGTTGGAACTGGATAATCTTTAAGGTCCCTGCCAGCCCACACTATTCTGTTCCATCAGGAGTCAGATTCACATGATCTCTTTGATATTTCTTTTCACCAAACAAAATTAAAACTAGCTTTTTTTTTTTTTTTAGCTTGAAGTGTTTATCATCCTTAGAATGTGTGGTGCTAGCTCCATGCAAGTAACTTGTTTGTTTACTCTGAAGTGTTTTTTTCATTGGAAACAAATACATGGAAAATGTGGAAACAAATAGGTTTTTGTTTGGTGGAGGATTGCTCTTACATGTTTTCCCATCACCACCACGTCACTTCCTTTTTCTTTTTAACTTGTGCATCCACAGACATCTAATGTGTATGACTGTTTTCATTGTAGTATAGCTGATGCCTGAGAAATTCCATCAATTCCTCTTAACAGTAACATTGCTGCAAGGCTTTAACCAAATTTTATTTGAACAATCTGCTTAATTGAGCTTTATTCTGTTGTGGATTTGAGAGATGATTGACTTCCAAAACCAGTCATACAATTAATAGATGTTAAAAAATAAAGATTTACTTACCATAATTGTTTTGGGTTTTATTTTTTCAAGTAGTATTTGGAATACATGTAATTTGGTGTTTGTTTTGTCTTTTTTTAGCAATAGCAGCATATGTCTTCTCATTTATTGTTGCCCTGCTTAAGGTCTGTCTGAGAATCCACAGGTTGTAGTAGAAAAAGTTACCTCCATTTAAAAGACAAACAAGTAATTCTTGCCTTCCCTGCTCTTCCCCCCACCCCCACCTAAATCAGTACAGCAATACATTCCGTGTTTGCTCAGCATTTCACATCCTGAGTTCCTCTCTGGTGTTTGGATTTCACTACAAACAAGTCATGCAAAGTGAGGATAGCCTCAGTACTGGGTAATCTAAATATAAGCTATAGAAATGTAATAGGATTT
Source organism: Parus major (assembly GCF_001522545.3). Lineage (NCBI taxonomy): Eukaryota > Metazoa > Chordata > Aves > Passeriformes > Paridae > Parus > Parus major. The sequence goes on along the minus strand of NC_031799.1, from coordinate 4,002,515 downwards.
CTACTATGGATAGAATACCTTTTGGTTTATTTATGTTTTCTCCTTTTCTTCCCCTGCCCTCTCCCTCATAGAGGAAGTCTGGAAGGGAAAAGAGAACAGAAAAGCTACAAAGCTCTCCTAGAGGATCCGATGCTGAAGTTCTCGGGACTCTACCAAGAGACTTGCTCTGACTTGTATGTAACTTGTCAGGTGTTCGCAGAGGGGAAGCCTCTTGCTCTTCCAGTTAGAACTTCCTACAAGGCTTTTAGCACTAGATGGAAGTAAGTGGCTTGACTTTTATTTCATGTTGCTCATAGTTCGTGGGGCATCAAGTATTTGTTTCTGGCAGGAAGATTTTTTTTCTGTTGTCTTCTTCAAAATGGCTTTTGTTTCTTCAAGTGTCCCTATGGTTAGTGTTATCCATCCAGCACAAAACCAACCTTTTTGTGTAAAAGGTAAGTGATAAAATTCTTACTTGTGGACTTAGGCATGTCTTGCTACTTAAGTAACTTCTGGGTCCTGGAGTGATACATTTTCATCCTGTTCGCTGACAGCCTGATCCTTGCTACTCAGTCATCAAGACAGAATATTTTTCTTTTGGTCTGTAGCCTTTTAGTCATGCTCCAGACAGGTGTTTGAATGTAAAAGCCCACAAAAAAATAGTCCATCTGCCCTAAGAAATTTTTATTTTGAGGAGAATCTGGGTTGTGTAAACTAATAGAGAGTAACTTGAATTGTAAAGCTTTATGACTAATGAAGAGTGTTTCTCTGCAGCTGGAATGAGTGGCTGAAACTGCCTGTGAAGTATCCAGACCTGCCTCGAAATGCTCAGGTGGCTCTGACCATCTGGGATGTGTATGGACCTGGTAAAGCTGTTCCTGTGGGAGGAACAACGGTCTCGCTCTTTGGAAAATATGGGTATACTGCTTTTTCTTATCTGGTGCAAATCTGAAGCTCACCTGTGAATAGTAACATAGCATGGTTATGAGAAATAAGTTTATAAATATTTTCTAAACTAGGTTAACAGTTCCGTGTTTGAAGAATCAGATGTGTAGGTGTTTCGCTCCACTTATTCCTGAGTGTAATTTCACACTTGCTCCAGTGTTGTATAAAACAAGTCTTCTGTATAACACCTTGGATTTTAAGATGGCAAGTGCTGAAATTAGTTCACATCTACACGCTTGTAATGCATGGATGCCAGTACTGATTAATTTTAAAAAAAATTAATTGGCTTGCAATTAGGCTGTGAATGCACTGTTATCTATAGGGAGTAAAATTTCACTCAGTAAATCAGCACTTTTCAAAGTTAATATGTTATGATCCAATAGAGGGTGTGTTCAGTAAATTTGTGGATGATAAGACTAAGGTGGAAGGATTACAAGTGTGCTGGAATGCTAAGTAGTCTGAAAAAATAGGTTGTGGTCTAAGAAAGATTATGAGGCACAGGAGTTGTTTTTTTCAATTGATTGTTATCATATACAGAGAGGGGAGCAGTCTGAGTTTAGTGTGAATCTTAAATTTTGTGTGGTTTAGCATCGTGGTCCTCTTGTAAAATGTGCAAAGAACATTGACTACATAAGCGGTTTACAAGTATGAGCATCAGAGACACATACACTTTTCCTTTCCTTTTCTTATTCTTTCCTTTTCCACTCAGCTGGGCTGTGTTCTGTTCTTGCCAACCAACTTCAGTCAAATTTCTGACTACTGGGAGTCTTTATCGTTGAATGTATAACAAATAGGTGTGATGAAGGAAGTGTTATGCCTAGGCAGACTGAAAAAGAAGAATGTAGGAACATTTTTCTAGTATGTACATACAGCTGAAAAATGGGGAGAAATAGCCTGTTTTGTCTTGCCAGTGGATGAGAAGAAATAAGATTAGACTGAAGTGCAGGAAAACTTTAGATTATCATTAGGAAAGCTGCTCTAATGATGCTTGAATGCAGAAAGTGACTATAGAGAGAGGTTGTATTTCTTTCATTGAGGATACTGCTTTAACAAAAAAGAATGACATTGCCTTAAGGCAAAAAAATTGAATCTGATCAATTGGACTGTGCCCCAAAGACTGCTGGTAGCTGTTAAAGCCTGAAAGCACAAAAGATAAAAATAAATTTGATTTATAAGTATTATTTCCAGCATTTGGAACTTGCATGAAATAGATGGAGAGAAACCAACAAAAATTTTTGAATGTTGTAATTTTTAAATTAAAAGCCTTGTAGTACTAATCTATGTGATGTGTAAATTCAAGGTCAGATGGTCTTTCTAATTGTTATTTCTCATTTTTAATGGTTCACTTTTTAAAATGTTCCTGTCAGATGTATTTGCCTGAAGTTGTTAGAGTTAAATGATCAGCTTTTATTGGCAAAGATAATGCACTTCATTCCTTGGGCCATCTTTTAGGGGAGGATCAGCACATATATGCAAGGTAAGCAGGGTTTTGCAGAGGAAAGATGTGGTCAGTTACCCTGCAAGGTTCTGTTCACTGCACATTTTCAATTATCAATTCAATTTCAAGCATTGATAGAGAAAGTGGTGTGTGAAGAGTTGTGAAGTTTTTTTGCTTGGTGTGTTTTTTTTCTGTTTTTTATTTGGCAGCTCAGGAGGCTGCTTTATGCCTGTTGACCTTCAAATGCAACTTAGATGGATAGTTTTCTGGTTGATTTTTTTCATACTGGCAGACCTAGGGTTACTGTCATAATTTGCAAGTCAAGAAGAATACTTTCTTCTTCATTAGAAATAAAAAAACTATGAAGTCAAGCTCTCTCCTCATTTTGTGTTTGTACCACTGCACTGGCTTTGGGAATTACCCATTTTTCTTCCACTTGCCAAATAAGTTATCTCTGACTCCACAATTTTCTTCTAAACTCCATGTGCCAGTGATACAAAGGCTGTAGAGAACACAAGGTGTGAGGCACTTTTGCAGTAAAATTCAATTATGCAATTTTGTAGTTTTGGTGAAGGAAGCCACTTAATTTGTTTGCAGCAGCTGCTGAACTTTGATTCTTGACAGATGTATTATTTTGAATTTTCTGAAGTGATTCTGCATTTTTCCCTTCAGTATGTTTCGACAAGGAATGCATGACTTGAAAGTTTGGCCCAATGTAGAAGCTGATGGCTCCGAGCCCACCAAAACTCCTGGGAGAACCAGCAGTACAGTCTCTGAAGATCAAATGAGCCGCTTGGCAAAGGTAATGGAATAGCAAGTAACATTTAAAATGTTTGTGACAAGCATGCACTCACTGGAGACAAATGAAAACAGCTTCCTGTGCTGTTTTCTCATGTGAGAGCTCTCTTCCTTTGGTTAAATAGGTGTTTCACAGGATTTATATAAAGGAGTAAAGCAGATAAAATTTAATTGCTTCTGGAGTGTTTTTTTTTTAAAATCTTTTAATGCGCATAGCATTCTGTTGGAACAACTTAAGATCTAAATTCTTTCTAAAGAATGAAAATGTGAATATACCTTGAGGATACTTAAAGCCGAAATTCTATCAGGTTTAATAAGAGCATCTCCTAACAGTGACTTGTGAGGACAGTCTGGTTTCTCCATCCATTAGCTTTGAGGCTGTCTGGCATAGTGTTCAGAACTGTGTGACATACCTCTGCATTAGAAAGAACTTGAGTAGAACTTCAAAAATTAACCCAAGTTTCATTCATTTAAGCTCATGAATATGTATATTAGTATTTTCACCTCCAAGCTTTTGATGGCGGAGTATATTTTTGCAATCAAAACTACTGGAATTCATCAGTGTGTTAGTGGACTGTTTCACTATCTGATCTCTGATTATTCAGGTAAGCTTAACCCAAGCTTTCCAAACTCCTCAGTCCACTTATTCAGTGATTCAGTGATTCACATATTCAGTGAGCTTTTTCTTAATCTTAGTCTCCCAGGTTTTATATGCACCTTGTAGGACTCACACTGAAAGAACCATTTTCTCATCTAAAGATTTATGACAGTGATAAATTAACTTCCATTTAAAGGTCTCTGTTTTATTAGTGCAGTTTGCACTGAATTTGTAATGGAAAATTCATTAAAGCCTCTGGTGCCCTGTTTCTTGATCACAGTGGAATAAATGCCCTCTGACCTAAGGAAACTCTGTAGAGAGATGCTAAATACCAAGTCTTATTTCCAGTTCATCACATGTGATGTATGTAGTGGTTTTCTGAGAAAGGCATTGAGAGTGTTGGCCATCCCTTTCATGTTAGTTCTGTTATGCAAGCATTGCCATTCTCTCTCTCTAGCTCCAAAAAGTACAAATAAAGTAGAGTACTTCAGTCTTAAAATAGCTTATTCTATTTTAGCCTGGTTTTTTTGGCAATTGGAAGATGATGGCCCAAGGCCTCTGAGAAATAGGTGGGAATTCTTTCACATCCCATTTGAGAGTTGTAGTTAATGGCTAATAGAAAGCTAGTAGCATCACTGCTCCCATTCTTCTCTTCTGTAAGCTGTTTTGGGAGATGATAATTTCTGAAAGAGTTGTGTTTTTACTGATATTTTGTTATGTTTTTTTTAATAAAACCATTTTACCATCAGATGTTAGGGAAATTAGTAGGGTTTCTGAGTAGCGTGTGTATGGGAACTTTCATTTGCACAGCTGTTTACACAGCAGAGAAAGTTCTTGTAATGTGTCACCCCTAAATAGCCTTTGTTCAAACACAATCAGCTTCAGTTTTTCTGCGATTTATTCACAGAATAAGTGTCTGAATGCCTCCTCATGCTACTCCGTGTGAAGGTATATTTAAATATAGGTAAAAAGACTAAGACTTGGGTATGTACACAGTGAGTTTGTGTGGACTTTGTTTTTCTTGGTTTGGGTTTTTTTTTTGTTTATTGAACAGACTTGTCCAGTGTTGTGGTATTGGTTGATATCTGGTACCAGAGCCCAAACTAGAGTCCTTCAGATAACAGGTAACTTTGGAGAAGAGCTTGTGAAAAGTATTTTCTCCATCTGAAAGATAACTTCTCTTGACATGCTTCTGAGTTTATGTCTGTATGTGTTTTTTATTGTTACAAGGAATTGGTATAAAACCAATGACTAGGTGGTCAAGGAGTTGCATCCTTTTACCTTAAATAATTGATATTGTGGCAAGTCTTCCCTTTCATGTTGAGGTGCCATATGGTTGTGCTCTCACGAAACACATGAATGTTGCTAGTAAAACTGCACCTGATGAAAAAAACATGCCTTTGCATTCTGGAGGCATTATGAATGCAGCTTTTTTGTGTACTAAGGAATACTAATGGGAAGAGTGTGGAATATTTTGGCATGCTCAAACATGAATGACATTAAGATGTTTCTCCCATGAGTGGTGTGTTAATTTATTCTACTTAAACTTAAAGTACTCTAGGTCTTTTTGATCCATTTATTTCCCTCACACTTTCTGCTGGCTGAATGAAATTAGATAATAATAATGCTGAGATACTGTCTAAAGGGATGCATCATGCTTTGTAGCTGATGATGAATGCTTCTTTCCTTGAAGGGGATACACCAGCTTCTCTCTTATTTTAAACTTTAAATATTAATTCAAGACAACAGTTCTTTATGTGTATCTGTATTACAACTTTTTCCTCTATAAGGGTGGTTTAAAGGTTTAAAATATTAATAATTTTCTTCTGAAACACACAAAATAACTTTTTTTTACTTTATTCTCTTGTGCAGTGAACAAGAAAATGAACTAAGAATTTGTGACCAAGTTTTTTTTCCCCAAGATTTTGATTAGACTGACTTTAGACCAACATACTTGTGCCTGTACTGTTAAGACATCAGTGAGGATTTGAGGGAGAATACTGTACAGTTGGTGCAAACTCTTCACTTCTCTATCTTTGCAGTCATTTTTATTTTTAGTGTACCTCCAGTGTTGAGCTATGGAAGGTCTAGTGCATATATCTGACAGACTGTGCAACCTGGACATCTCCCACTGTACCCCAAGTCTTAAATACTCTGTGTTGTTTTTCTGTACTTAGACCATCTCCAGTTCCGTGTGGAAGCAGCAGGCTGCTGTTGTGTTCTCCTGCATCCAGTACCTTCATTCCTGTTGTCCTAGGTCTCTGTATGTAGCCTGTCCCCTAGCTAGGCAGAAAGTGACACTTGGTGTCACTGTATGGTGTGTTCACACTCAGATGCTCATGGGTGGGCAGGCTGACCACAGAACAAAGTTAATGTAATAATGGTTGTAACCTATTTCCTAATAAGAGTAATTTTAAGGGGTCTCTTTGCTACCCGTTTTTTAGACAGATACTAATTTCTTTAGGAGATGAAGGAGCTTCATGTTTTCTAGTCCCTCTGCTTCTCCTGCATTCTGAAATAATTACTAATTTTTTTTTGAAGAACAATTGTCATTCCTTAGCAGCTGAAAAAGCAGTCTTCCTATTTGTGTGGTCTACTTCTGGATGTTTCATAAACAATTGTGTTAGCGTATCTGAAATGACAAGTAGTATGCTCTCATCTTATCTTCCGTTCTTAATGAGTCCTTTAAACAACTTTCTTGCTATTGCTACAGCAATTTGTAAACATAGGAAAGAAACTTGAGCTACTTATCAAATGACTGCGAGAGAGAGCAAGCTGTCTATGACTTGGTCTGAGATCTTCAGTTGACCCAGTTATAGTCCCAGTCTGGAAACCTTTAGATAAGGCTGACACAGGCAGAATTATTCAGTATGGATAATTTTTGAAGTACTTAATTTTTGTTTGGCTTGGTGAGTTTTATTGTATGAAACAGTAATACAAAAATAGGATGCCTTTCTTACATTACTTTAGTTAAGAAATAAGTTTCTGTTTTTGCTGTGTTAAAAATGCAAAGGTGATGTGCTTAGATAATTATTATGGTCTTTGCTGGGATTGGTATTTTAGATAGTAGACTTACTTTTATGGCATGGTTTGGCTGTTTACGAGGTGTGTAGTGTGTTACTTTGTGTATGCTGTACAAGGTGAGGTTTTTTTCAATTCCTTTATTTTTTTCCTCTGACTTTATATTAGTATCTCTGTTACAGCTTTGGTGTTCTTCTTGCTCTGAGGAATTTAAATGTTATCATTGTGGTTTTTTTATGCAGCTCACCAAATCTCATCGGCAAGGTCACATGGTGAAAGTGGATTGGCTGGACAGACTCACCTTTAGAGAAATAGAAATGATCAATGAGGTAAGTCATTGTACATCAGGTTTGGAGTTTTGGGGGGTTTTGTCGTGCTAATATGAACCTTCACTTGTTTAGGAGATGTAACTCTCTTAACTGCTTGTTTTTTTTCTTCAACTGCCAGTGCATAGGGTAAAGGAAAAAGTAATTCTCTGGAAGCCTGAAGTTGTTATTACTTTAGCAATAATGAGAATCATAGAATAGATTTAAAGGCCATCTAGTCCAAGACCTCTGCAATGACCAGGGACGTCTTCAATTGGATCAGGATGCTCTGGGCCCTGTCCAGGCTGACCTTGAATGTTTTTGGGGATGAGGTTTCTACCATCTCTCTGGACAACCTGTGCCAGTGCCTCAGCACTCCCACAGTAAAGTTCTCTCACATCATGCCCTTGTCTAAAGTGCCTCTCCAGCTCTCCTGCAGGTCCCCTTTAGGTGCTGGAAGGGCCTCTAAAAGCCCTGGAGCCTCCTCTTATCCAGGGTGAACACCCCCAGATCTCTCAACTTGTCTGCAGAGGAGGGGTACCCCTGCCCTTGGGGTATCTTAGTGGCCTCCTGGACTCCCTCCATCAGGTCCACATCTTTTTCATGTGAAGGTCCCAGAGGTGGATGCAGCTCTGCAGTTGGGGTCTCACAGCACAGAGGGGCAGAGTTTCCTCCCTTGACCTGCTGCCCACCCTGCTGAGGAGCAGCTCAGTACAGAGTTGGTTTTAGGGCAGCCAGTGCATGTGGCCAGGTTATGTCCAGCATTTCATCCACCATGGTACACACCTGTCTTAGCTGTTTTCAACTTCAAGTGAACTTGATCATGGAAGACAGGCTTTATTAATAATTTGGAACAGCTTGGAACAAACACTGTTAGGCATGACTAACTTATCTCTAGGATTTAGATTGTGATGGGAAGCTTTTTAGACATTTGGCCTGTTCCTTGGCTTCAGACCTGTTCAGCTTTACTTTTTTAACTTTGGTTGCTGAGAAGACATTTGTAAGTTTTGAAGGAATATTTAAAAAAAAAATAAAAATCTGTTAGTTTAATGCCTAAATGGGATTTTAACCCTCATTGAGCAAAATCAACTCAAACTCTTTAATTTGGTATGCACGTCTTGCACAGAGCACTGCTTTTTCCTGAGCCCTGAGAGTTTTGTTGTCTTATTGGTAACTAGAGCTTTGAAAGTCAGATTCTTTTTTAAACTAAAATCCGTGTTTTATAAGTCTTCTAAATATGTTGATTTTTTTTAGAAATTAGCCTATCATCTTTATTATCCTTTTTTTTTCTTTCATTTTTCCTCTTCACTGACAGTAAAGTACAGTGAAATAAGTTTCAAGACCTGTGCTTTAAACAGGAAACTACTTCATCTATGGTGGAAAGTCAAGCTATTTTGAATGCATTAAATGAACTGAAATTACTCATTGTTAAACTTCTTTCTTGTTTTCCACCCAGATATTAAAATTTTAAGCACTTTTTCTAGGTAAAGCATTTAAAAAATGAGCAAATCTTCCTCTGAAGATCAATAAGCTGCAAATCTAATCTTGTAGTCCTTAAGTTTATTTTGTCTCTTTCATGAAGTTGGTTTAAAAAAATGATTTGGTTTTGCTATATCTTCTGGTATTTTTGCTTTGATATACATAAATATAGGTAATGATTTAGGAAAAAAAAACAAACACCAACTACCCAGAGGTCATCTGATTATTCTGCATTTCATTTTTTTATACCTTTAGCCCACAGTTGGAAGCTGCTGATGAAAACAGGTTTTCATCTGTTAAGTACGAATATGTATCATGAAGTGGGAATGTAAGGTAGTAAGAACTTCAGGAAGGTGATATAGTCTCAAGTAGTTCTATGAAATGATTAACTAAATAATTGCTACAACAGCTGATAACCTAATTAATCAGTTACAGCACAAAGGATGTAGGGTAATTGCTGTGCTGAGAATGCCGAAGATTGATGCCCTGCAATAAATGATACACATCTGTGGTGGCTCTTTCCTCAGAGGGAAAAACGAAGCTCCAATTTTATGTACCTGATGATTGAATTCCGTTGCGTCAAGTGTGATGATAAAGAATATGGAATAGTTTACTACGAAAAGGTATGTGCCCTGCAGGCTTTATGGTTGTCTTTAAAAAGCAGCATATGCACCTAAAATGAATGGGTTTTTCTGCTGAGATGAAATATCCTGCTGCAGTAGAGGAGCAGACAGCTGTCAGTGGCAACTGTTTATGTACATATAAATCAAATAGTATAGATGCAGCAAGATTGCAGATGTCAGTCATTTGTGTAATAGAGTTCAAGATTACAAAATTTAACAAGTGTAAGTGATTAAAAACTTTCTGATTTATAGTTCCTTCAGTCATCCAGCAGTACTTTCCTAGTAGCTGTATGTAAAATTATGACTTAGATCTGGAGGAAATGTACCTGTATGGAGTGGTAATTTTGTAAAAGATGAGTTATTAAAACTTTGCACAGGAGCTATGCAGGTGAACATTTTCTGTGAAATGAACAAATACAAATAGAAGTTTAGTCTTTTGTACTGAAAATGCTGTGGAGTAATTAAGTAAAAGGCTTCTGGATTGGAATATCTTTCATCTTGCTGTTTATGAAACAGATCTGCAAAGTAAAGCCTTCATATTTTTGTGAAGTTAAAATTTAATGGGATGAGGGATTAACAGTGAACAGTGAGCTTAACAGACATCAATGTGGTATTGGAAGGCATTATCACTCTTAAGGTCCTGTGTATTGTGAAAAGACCACTAAGATGGAAAAAGCAGCATAGCTGTAATCCTGGTTTCAAATAAAATTGTTTCTTAGATTTTTCGTTGTGTTTGGATTTGTAAGAAGTCAGAAAGCTACTGAATAATGCAGCTTTATTGGAAAGAGGAAGAAGGGAGAAGAAAAACTTCAGAGTGCTCCTGAGACCAGGGACACTAATTTTAAGCAGCATTTATTTTGGGAATTTTAAAAAAACTTAATTTGGGACACAAAATGTTAACATGATGGAAAATAGATTGCAAATATTTCTGTTTATTTGACTGTTACTGGTTGATCTGGACTGAAAGAGCTGTGATCTAACTTCAAGTTCTTGAAGAAGGCAGTGAAAAACACAGTAATAAATAGCAAAAATCAGGATTTAAAAAAAAAAAAAAAGGATCAGAATCTGCTTCAACTATTTGATATATTGCAACTAAAGACTTGGAGTTTTTTTGCTTTCAGGAATGTTTTCTGAGGGCACAGTTTGGTTGGAGGGGTAGAGAGCTGATTTGATTTTGTTTTGGTGACTTCGTTTTTATTTTAATTTCTTGGTAAATTTTGGTTTCTTCTTTAGTTTCTTGGTGAATTTAGGTAATGTGGGTGAAAGTGTGTCTTAGGCAGCTGTCTAGTTGTTTAGCATTTCTTTTTTTGGGAGTGTACAGTGAGACCTCTCTACACATTTGATATCTTTTTGCCTTTAGAATAGCTTTTTTCACAGTGCTTCTGTACGCTTAACCTAGAACCAACAACTGTAGAGGACTGTGCTGTTGCAAAGCTATCTTGTGTTACTAATCACAGTGAAACCTACAATGTGTCAGGTTTCCCCAAGAACAAAATTAAATTATTTACTTCTGTGGAGATTAAGGAAATACTCATCTGGAGAGCATGAGACCATGCTCTTTACATGAGACCATGCTATACCTTTCACAGTTGCAAACATAGGAGCATGTGGCTTTGTGTCCTCGTGGCTTTTTTCTTTTTATAAATGAACATAGCATTCCTGAAAATGACTTCTCTCCCTTACCTCCAGCAAACTGCCATTTTAGATGAATTCCTGATTTACACACATGGCTTTTTTCCCCCATTATTATGGTTTTATAGATGTGCACAATACAGGAAAGAGGATTCAGACTCCAAGCATGCATCTGTCTTTTAGCAGATGTTTCTGAAGCATATTAAAAGTGCATGAACAGAATAACTATGAATTGGCTGCTCTTGAAGAAATAAAGTAACTGAATGTGTAATAGTACATATTAGAGCTATAACTAACTGCAATTTGAGGGATTTGTTGTTACAAAGTAGCTTTGCAACAAGTTCTTGACCCTTTTCTGACAGCAGTAGGAAATGATACATAAATTAGTGCCTGTTTTCTCAGTTTTGTCATGCTTCCAATTACAGTCTGCCGTCTTTGCATCAGGCATCACCAATCCAGTGCACCAAGCATAATGAAAGAAGGTTCTGTTGTCACCTGCCTGTGACCGATAGTCTTAGCGGAGATTACTTGTCACTGTTTTGTTGATATATTTGTTTTCAAGTGTTTAGGAAGAACTAGCCTGTTAAACAGCGACCGATAGGATTTGAGGTTCTTTGACTTGGCATTCAATTACAGTGAAGTGAGCTGGAGGTGTCTCTTTCCATGTTCTCTGTTAACTTCATTTAAATACAACATTCAAGACGTGAGGGATAGGGTCTGCTAGTAATGACAGCATCACTTTTGATTCTCCATTTAGGCAGAAATTCTGTGTAACTTACCATATACAAATAACACCAGCATTTATCACTAATATATTTTTGTGCAGGTTTCAAGTGAAGCACATCTTTGGATAAATGATTGCACTGCTGCATCCAGTTTATTAAAAAAGATAAATAAATTTGATTGTCAGAGATCTTTTCATGTATTTAAAGGAAGAAGTAATGTCTACACTACTTCTGTCATTTTTTTTTTTTTTAGTGGGGGAGATGTTCGTTTGCATTTGTGGTACTTTAAATGGTGTTTTGGTTAAAGAATAGGATAAATAGAGCCTCTTTATTTATGCTCTGAAACTGATTTTTGGGCTAGTACAGGGGGATGTTGCTGATTTGGAAGATTCTGCAAATTTTGTGGACCGTATTAAATGGATTCTAATATTTGCAAAAAGTCACACACCTTACTGTGAAGACCTTATTGTAATGAAATATCTGCAGAGCTCTGTAACACCACAGTTTAAAGCAAATTAGTGCTGTTTTGTACTGATGTTGCTTTTGTTTCTTGGTGGCAAAATAGCAGGTCTTCTCAGGGTCTGGCTATGCTAGGAAGTGTTGCAGCCAAGAGGAACAGATTCACAGGGGGAAGAGGCTGCTAAAGCCCCAGTGTCTACACTATGTTCTTGTGCTCTGGTCTGTCTTTCCTCTTCCCACATGGTTGTTGACAGTTAGAGAATGTCAGGGAATTCTGAGATTTCCATGAGGTGAACTAAAGCTGTCTGCATGGGCATGATCAGGAAAGACACTTCAAAAGGATGCACTTGGCCAAATTCAAGTGCTAATTGGTTTGGTTTAGTAAGTTTATATGGTCAGGGTTGTCATGCTGCACCTGTTGCTTTCAAGGTATAATGGAGAATTACAGAAGGGTAGTTAAACATCTGACATTCTTCACAGGACAGCTAATGTCACTGTGCCTACTTGAGTATTTCATTAAACAGTCTGTTTCAAAATGGTCACTCTTGACTCCATAACTTGTCCCACGAATGCTTGGAAATACTTGATTTCATGGCAAGTTTTGGTTGAGCTTCCGGCTTTGTTCTGTCATGCAGTGAAACACTGAGAATGGTTTTCCTGGTGCTTGAACTGAATAGCTCGAACTTGTCAGCTTCACTCTACAGCATAATTTGACTGCATTTAAAGAGTTTAAAATAAAGTCATTATCATGATTCTTTTGAAAGGTTCCAAAAAGAGTTGCCAGCAATGAATGTACAAATCATTCTTTTAACACTAGTCTTGTGGAGAAAAACTCCTTAACCTTCATTTATAAACATTTTGACATGACACACTGGAAGGCTTTGCTCGTTTATTAATTATTTTTTTTTAGTTTTGTAAGTAAGCAAACTTTAGACAGTAGTGCTTTTATCATTGTCATCCTAATGAGTTTTGAATTTTTAATGTCTGCCACATACTTCTAATTATGAGGTAAGTGCTCCACTTTTACTAGTCTGAAACCTTTCCTTTTCCAGGAATGTATCTGATTTTTTTTTTTTTTTCACTGAAGGAAAGATACAGCAATGGGTGTTACTACTGCTTATCCCTAGAGAATCCTCATAGGACATGATACTCTAAAAGTTTGAATGCTTTTTAGTAGCAAGTTAGTAGCTTGTTGCTACTGAATCCCCTCCTGTGTCAAGTCTTTCATACAAGGTCTTCATGTCAGGGTTCTAAACAGAGTGGAGACTTGTCATTTGGAATTGGAATCTTTTATTTCTGTAACGGCAAAGTCACATTGCATCCTTATAATTTAGAACTGGAGGATAAAGTATTGGTAGATAGAAATCAGTCTGACATCAAATGTGCTTCTGAAAAGAAGGATTCCCCCCACCTGCAACAATTTCATTGTTTTTTATATAACTTGGCTTTATGAAACTGTGACATAATCTGAGCATTCTACCTGGTGAGATGGCAGAGGCTTAGTACAATGTGAATGCTGATCTGTCACTGTGACTCCAACCCAGTTTAGTCTATTGTTAGTGATGCAGCATATGATGTCATTATGGAAATACTTCAGTGCTATTATTTCTGTGCCGTGACGTCAGAGCTAAGTTCATTATTTAGGCAGTATGCTTTCAGAACAAAGATACTGTAAACAAATGTCATCTTTGCCTCTTCAATGTTTGCATGCATCCTTTTTTTAAAATACTAATGAGAAAAGCAACCTGCTCATGTTTTGGGACCATCGCCAGTGACAGGCAGCCTGTATGTTTAATTCTCTTAACTAGGAAGAATATGTGTGTTCTTAATGCTTTTACTTTGACTTTTGTCAAAATAGTTTCTTCAGAAAGGCATAGGACACTAGTAAATACAATTAAGTGTCTTTCTGAAGAAGCATTTTAATAAGAAGAAATATTTTACTGTAGCCACCAACACAAAATTTATGTAGTAGGAAAAAAATATATTACTCCTGGGGGGTTAATGGAAATTTTAACTCATGTATCTTGTTAGCGACGAATGATTCTCCCCCTTGAAACAACCTCTCCTTTGAAAGTTACCTCTGAAAAGTATAAAAGTAAAGCTGTCCCAAAGGATATATGTGGTTGGAAAAGTAGAAAAAAAAAGAGGGTGAGGGCAGAAAGAACCTGAGCAAGTTACCTCAAAACTTCATGGTGGAAATGTTGATATGTCAAAAAAATATTCTGATCTAAGATTTACAGCAAAATAAATGAAAATAAACTAAGTATAAATATAGCAGAACACATGTTATGCTGAGCTTGTGTTGTTCTGAGTTTGACAGTTTTATTCTGTATTTTAAATTAAATGTCCTTTCACAGCTTTTATTAATGCTTAGTTACCCTATGAAGGTTACAAAGCACAAAACCACACTGCTGTTATCTGGAAGACAGAGTTGCTACTTTCGTAATATGGTGGCAGGGTTTTAATTTTTTTTTTATTTCTGTCTGATTCAAACAGGAATCTTCTCCCTTCCTTATTTAGGCAGCACACATTAGACTCTTAAGCATCTAGTCTTTGACAGATATAGTTACATATATCTTTCTGTATTTATCTATGTTGAACATTTAGGAGATATATTCTGCAAGGTGGTGCTGTTTTCTAGACATCTGTTCAGGTTTGGTGGAAATACAGAGCCTGGTTTTGTTTCTCTTCAGGCTTCCAGAGGACATGTGACAATGGTGGCAAATTTCTCCTCTCACCTGTGTGCCAGCATAGGAGTGAGCTGTCAAGCTGTGTCTCCTCCGGTGAACTTTCATGTCTTGCCACATCATTTGTCATCTGGGAAAAAGACAAACAATAAAAATAATCTGTTTATTATTTTATTTTTTCCCCTTTCAACTGTCAGATGTCGAATCATTTTTCCACTGTAGTAGAGTTTACAATGCGTTAATATGATATATTTTCTCCTTAAAAGTTGAGATGTTTAATATGCCCTCAACTTTTTGTCATTCAGGATGGTGATGAGTCATCTCCAATTTTAACAAGTCCTGAAATTGTTAAGATTCCAGATCCCCAGATGTCTATGGTAAGCATGCTCCATGTAATGCCATCTGTATTACAGTTACCATTGAACTTTCCATATGTGTAGATGAAAGCTTGCCATCTTAAATATTTTAAAATTCCAGTGGAAAGATATATTTAACCACTTGAGAAATACCAGTGGGTTTGAATTTTATATTTATGTTTTTTTCTATTTCTGCTGCTGCTAGATTAAAATACAAGGATTGATTTAATGCCTGTGTTCACCTCCTTTTTTCCATGCCTAATGTGCTTACTTCTGAGGTGTAAGAAAGTAGAGAAGGGGGATTGTTGGTAAATGAGGTCAGAGCGGGGGGAAGATTAGAAGGAGCTGAAGAAGAGGAATATAGAATTTAGAGACTGGTGCAGTAACTCTTGGTCGCTTCCTCTGTTAAAATATTTTCTCCCTACACTCTCTTGTATGTTGTCTTTCATGTAGACAGTGCCTAAATACAGTTCTAGAAAAGATTTCCATTATTGTGGATGCCAATTCAGTGGGACTGGTATTGGCAGCTTTGGGAACCTTAATGTAAGTGGGCTTGTACTGGCAACACTGTTTGAGCACCGTGCAATCTAACACTGCAACAGCAAGTGTGACAATGCTGGAAACTGCCTTGGCTGCTGTAAACTCGTTGGCACTGTGGCTCCTATTGCGGCTCCTACTGTTGCTAACATGGTATTAACAGTGGGACAAGTTTTTGAGATGTTTTTTTCTTGTATACAAAGCTTTATGCTGCGAACATCATTCTAAAAATGTTTATGAAATGTCTAGCACGTTTGAGTGCTGTCAATCACGGATGTGTTGACTGAAATGCTTATATTTTGCAGCAATTCACTGAAAGGCAAGGTAGGGTTTGTTAATATTAAGTCATAAACTGAAACAGACCCCCAAAACTCCCAACAACCCTCCACATATTATTAAAGGAGTTTCTTTGTAAAATAAACAAAAAAAAGCCAGAAGATGCTATACTTTCAGATTTGAATTTTCATTGCCTTCATGCATTTTTCAAGAGACTGGCGAGTCTTCACTGGATGGTTTTGTTTCAATAGTAATTTTCTCTGAAGTTTAGTATTTTAAATACTGACTTACTCTCTGCGTTTAGGAGAACTTAGTAGAAAGCAAGCATCACAAACTTGCTCGAAGTTTAAGAAGTGGACCATCTGATCATGACCTGAAGCCTAATGCAACTACACGAGACCAGCTTAATGTAAGTCAGTCATATGATGGCTAAGTTCAATTTTTTTAGATAGGTTGGTAATAATATATGGTGACAGCTTAAGGAAAATACAGTTAATTTCAGTTTATAGAAAATAATGAATGAAATGTTTCAGAGTGCTTAGTTAGAAGGGCCTAACTAAGAAAGGAACACAAGGTGCTTGTTAATTTATTTTTTTTTAAACCCTTTAGGGAGGTTAAGAATGTGTGTTTTGTGCCTGTCATGTAGGTGTGAATGGTACACTTAAAAACAACCGTCTTTGCCTGCATAGTCAATTCAATCAACCATTGATGTTGATCAGCATAACTGAGGAGCATCACTATGATGCCATAGCTTTGTGTTGTTGAAAATACTTTTTTTTTTCTCTAGCTATTTTTGTGTTGTCATTGTTGTGCTTTCTCACAGTATACTTTATTAACTTGTTGAGTATGCCTGTTCACATTTTTAAACTCACTTTCTGACTGTCAAATAGATCATAGTGAGTTATCCACCAACAAAGCAACTAACATATGAGGAACAGGATTTGGTGTGGAAATTCAGATATTACCTTACTCATCAGGAGAAGGTAAGTTGAGTCATTGAATGGTTTGGGCTGGAATGGGCCTTTTTCCCTTTACTTTTCATTTACTTTTAACAGTAAGCTTTTCCAGGTCTGTGCTGATGTATCTATAATCTGAATCTAGTCCTACCTTTGTGTGGACATTATTGTTTGAAATAATTTCTTTTGGCTAGCTTTTTGCTGATGAATTGTCCAATCTCCTATGTAGGCCTTGACAAAGTTCCTGAAGTGTGTCAACTGGGATCTACCACAAGAGGCAAAGCAAGCACTGGAGCTTCTGGGCAAATGGAAGCCCATGGATGTGGAAGACTCTCTGGAGCTTCTGTCATCTCACTTCACCAACCCTACAGTGCGGCGCTATGCTGTCGCCAGGCTTCAGCAGGCTGATGATGAGGTATTCACTGGTCTGTGGGTACATGCAAAAGTCAGCTGGTCTCAGAATTTTTAGTCTCATTGAGTCCTTGAAATGTTTGCTACTTTTTATGACATTTTAGGAATACTGGTAAAGGAAAACAAAAGACTGTTCACTGTGTTGCTGTTTATTTTAAGATTTTTGGCTTAAAATAAACTGCTTAAAATAACTGCTGTCTTGACATTATTATGTATCACACACTGATAATTGTCTTGGCATGAACAGCCAGTAGTAGCTGATTTTGTTAAACAAGGTAAAACAGCAGTATGCTCTCCTCGAAAACCAGTGATAAATTTTAAGTGTAAACCTGCGGAAGTGCTCTGAACTTTAAATAGTCAATGAAAAGATTTTCAGCAGATCCATCTGCTGAATTGAAGCAGTATATCATCATATTCTTGCTGAAGAAAATGAGTTGAAGATTATCAGTGGAAATGAAGTCTTTCTAATTGTATACTGATTAGAATGTGATGAGCTGTGATTATGCATAGAGCCCACTTAATAGAATCTAATATGTTCAATATCAGTGATTTATAAGTTTTATTTTGACAGTTAAAAAAACCACAACAAACCCAGGTTTGAATGTATTACCATTGAAATCTTGAATCTTTGGCAGTCAATAGAGTTTAAAATAGTGAGCATAAATATATTTTTTCAAATCTACTTAAATAGCCTAGGTCATACTGCTTTGACATAAAAAAAGGACCTTTTACAAAGTACTGGAAGGTAAATAAACAGAAAAAGCTGAATGGTAAAGGCAAAAAGTTGATTTTAAACAGCAAGTGGTTAAAATTCTGTTCTTCAGTCTAAAACAGATTAGATATGTGTTTTTTCTCTTAGACCCCCAACTACACAAAAGATTTTAAAAAATAGTCCATAAGAGAAGAGAATCTCCATTCTTGATACTGTAGTACAGATTTTATGCTTGAATTTTCAATTTTCTTCTTGTGAGTCACAAACTGAAAGCTTTATTCTGTGGATGCTGGAAGTAATAAGGGCAGCTTCGCTAAAAAGCATTTTAAAATAGTCATTGCACTTGAATATTCACTAAACTAGCATTTACTGTCTTTGAGTAACAAAGAATAGTGGAATGATAATTCAGTATCTTTTGGGAGTAAAACTGCATCCAACACCAGTGTTGCTATAGTATATTGCTTGTTTAGGGAGACCTCAGTTTCTGTGTTGTTAGGGTACAACTAACACTAATCACTAAATCCTATTATTAATTAATAAATTCTGACTAAGTTTATGTGTAAATTAGAATTTTTTAAATGGAAGGAGTTATGGTTTTCTTTGACTGACACCCTTATTTAACTTGGATTTTTTTCCTCCATAAGGATTTGCTGATGTACCTGCTACAGTTAGTCCAAGCACTGAAATATGAAAACTTTGATGACATAAAGAATGGCCTGGAGCCTAGCAAGAGGGACAGTCAAGGTTCCATGTCAGAAACTATGACAACATCTGGTTCTAATGCTCCAGAAATAGACAGGTAAGAGGCTTAGACTTCGAGCAGAAAGGCAGAAACATGTAAAATGCTAAGTCATCAAATTGTTTCTTCTTTTTCAGGAAGCATTACACATTCAACATGCTATTTTATAATCTGAACTTTAAAAAAAATTCCAAGAAAAAAAGCAAACCCAACAAATCCTGAGCATTCATGAAATGTGTTTCCTGATTGCATATAGATTGCAGAGCAAACAATGTTCAAGTTGTGGCCTTTGATCTTGCTACACAAAAGGAATAAAACTTCTGTAGAGCAGGAAAAACACTGCCATTGCTTCCTTCTGTATTAGCAAAAGTTGTCTTCACTGAAGTTATATGAGGTTCCATTCCCATTTCATCAGAGTGTGGATGTAAAAGTCTGATAAATTTGAACTGGAAAGAGATTTCATCCTGCTTCTGCAGAAAAAGTATAGGGGAAGACCTGTGGAAGCATACCTTGTATACTCTCAGAAATCTAAAAGAAAGACTGAGGTAGCTAATAAAGTATTAAGCAAAGTGCGAATGAACTTGGTAACCAAAATCCTCTGTGCATATTTGTTACAGATTTTCAAGTATTTTCAGTCTTGAGCTTCAAATGACTTGTAACACGAGGTTGTTTTTTTTGTGTTACAGTTCTACAGCTTTTCAGTGATCTTTCTGCAAAGCTGTAAAAGTGGGTGTGGTGGGAAGGGTGGTGTATTTTGAGGCTGTAATACTTAGTTGTTAGGAGAGCTGTTTAATGACTTCCTTTCAGGTAAATTTACCATCTGAAAACTTTGCCTTGCAAATAAGCATTTGTCTACTCTGTTATATGTAGTTGCATTCGAAAGACTAGTGCTTGCAGGTGTTGTGTATTAGCAGTTCATCTTAGAACATATGAGAAAGCTCCTGAAAATGCAGATTTGTTGAATTCCTATCTATGTCTGCTTATTTTATATGGAAGATGTAATAAAATGCAAAGTTTGTTTAAGTGAATGTCCTTCACAGGCATAAAATGTGCAGCTTTCTAGGCACAGATTTTTGCTGTTTTCAGGAACTGCAGCTGTCAAAGTTGCTGTTCATGCAGTTTGTTCTGAAACAGTTGGGATGCTACCTTCAAAGATACTTCTCTTCCAGTTTTCTGAATTTATTATGCTGTGGAAGTGAAATTCATTGTGATTTTCATGCATGCTCCCTGGCCTCTAAGCAAGAACTTTGAATCATGCCAATTACGTGCTTTCCTTTGTGTAGTTCCCAGATTATGAGTCCTATTCCACCTGTTTCCTCTCCACCTCTTACTTCTAAGACAAAAGAGCTTGCAGAAAATGAAAACCTTGATGTAAGTCACAATTTACTTTGTATTTATTCTACTTTTCTAGTGACCTAGTACTGTTTCATGCTTTTGTTCCTTTGGGTGTATCTTAGTGAATATTAAAAGTGCCCAAAGAATATAGATTTAAAGTAAATGCTAAGAAAATAGCAATAGCTTAACTGAATTTTTTTTACAGGTCGTCTATTTATGTACATGAGAACACTATCCAAAATTGAGGGACTGGAAATGGAATTCTTCATGAAATTAAAGTACTCTACTGTAAAGGAGAAAAATATTATGAAATAGCAAAGGCTATCACATACTGATTAGACACTGACAACTGCATGTGTTCAAGATGTTCTAAAACAGTCTTTTAATAGAAAACAGTTATCCAAATATTTCAGTCTCTGCAATCTGTTCTTTCTGTAGCCGTATTCTTCGGCATGACATCTTTTTTGAACCTAAGTGAGACACTGTGTTGATTTACTTCTGCCAAGGACTATATTCAGTTTATGCCAGAAGTAGACGAGTAATAGGAATGGGACTGGAGGAAGGGAATGATAGAAGGTAATTGAAGGAATGTGATTTTAATCTGGTATGCGGATTAATTGGTCTTTGAAGTAAAGATCCATTCCCTGTTGCAAATTGTCCTATTTGGGTCTTAATACTGCATAGAAAATAAGCCTCAAATTGAGCATATCCATAAAGATACACAGATTTCTTGCTGCTTGGACTGTAGAAGACAAAGAACTGTAGAAACCTGAAGAAGCAGCTAAATGCTGTGTATCCTATACAGATTTGTTTTCTTGAAATGTAGAACCATCTTCAAGATTGTTAGATACTCTGGTTACAAAACAGAGTGGGAAATCTCTTTGGGGGTTGAATGTTACAGCATTTACAGCAAGATGTAATTGCATAGGAGGAAAGAGTAACATATTAGAAATTACATAAAAGGTTTCTTTTTGGAGAATATCCTGTGCATTTTGTATGTTGGTGAATATATTTCTGGACTAGTAGTGTCCACTTTTAGTGGTGTTGCTGGATTTAAAAGAATATTTAAATTAATGTGATTTAAATATTAGGTTGGATTGGATTCAGATTTTAGAAGGGAATCTATCTCTCAAAACTCTTTCATTTACTGGTGTTTTTCCTTAACTTTGTCTGTCTCTCAGATGCTTAGATTTCTTTATAACCTAATTTTTTTTTGCTCTTCTTAAATACCTTCCAGCAAGATCTTTGCACTTTCTTGATATCACGGGCATGCAAAAATTCCACGTTGGCGAACTACTTATACTGGTATGTTTGAAACTGTTTATTTATACTGTATCAACATGTATTTGAAATCAAAGCTATAATGCCCAGAAGGATACTCATCAAAAGATGACCTGTCTTGAGAGCTTCAGAATCTCAATTTTTCTCAGGGTAAAGTAGTAGATTGAAAACAATATGCATTTGAACATAGCAATTTATAAATGGAGGCTTATAAAATGCAGAAATATATTTTACTGTTAGACAAAAGAAGGTGATGCCTAGGACATTAGGTACAGTGTTATAGTAAGCAACCTAACTATGTTAAAAGTTGTCATTCAAGTTATTTATGGTGTTGAGGAGGAGATTAAGTTCACCTTTTCTCTGCTTTGCTGTCTGTGTGGTTGTGTTTTTTGTGCTTACAATGTTCGACAGTGTTGTCTGGAATATTGAAGTTATACACTTAAATATTAATAAAAGGTGTATGTTACAAAGATTCATAAAGCATTATTTTTTTTTGTTGTAACCTAATTTTAGCTTTATTTAATTTATAGTTAGGAGCACAAACAAAATGTCATTGCAGATATGTGCATTCTTAAGGGAGAGCTTTAGTTGTAAATATTAGTTCATCTATACTGTAGAGAGGTGAGAGTGCTTAGCTTAGGATCTTGCCTCAGCTCAGTGGTTTATGAGTAAATTTACATGTCTAAAGGAGTTATCTGCAAGTCTTCTGGACAAGCATTTGCAGGTAAGAATTTTCTCATTCGAAGCAAGCTGAGATGCATAAATCTGTACTGTGTGAAAGTGTTTCTGTCTGTATTAGTCTATGCATATGCACAGCACTTCTGCATATGCACAGCACACAGCTATTTACTTTGTATATATGCATGTGAAAAAAAGCAAGACCTTAGGTGCCTTTTACATGGCTAAACCTAAGTCATGTGATTCTCATTTGTAACCTTTGTAGCTGCATCAAATAACTAAAGATACTAGCACATATGATCATATAGTGTGCTGAGAGATTACATTACAGATAAGTTATGAATTGGGAATTAAATATGATATGTGCTGTAAACTTAGTGAATTTTTTTTTATAAAATTCTCACAAGAAACCTATAAACTATGCTGAGAGATTCCATCTATAAGTTTAATTGTGTGATTATTTTTAGTAGGTTGAATTTTAAGATACTTAACTGAATGACTTACATACATTTGCAGGCAGTAGATACTTCTATTGCAGTGGCCAAAGTTAATGTTCGGCTTCATTAAAAATTGCTATTAAATATAAATTATTAAAATAATTGCAGACTGAATTGGTGTGAGTAGAAACCAAGTGTTTGACCTAATCAAATATTCTTCATTAAGATAAGTGTTGATAGCTTAGCTTATTTCTATCAGGTTGATAGAAACTGTTCTCTTACATTTCAGCAACATCTCAGACACTCCATCTACAGAAAATGCAAACATCCATAACTCTGTGAAGTTTTTGACTTACAACTTAAAAAAAAAAAATAAATTCAACAAAACAAATAAGAAAAGTCCACCAAGCCAAAAACCTAGTCAATTTATTCTTTGTTTTCTTTCCAGACATCTTAATTTCTCACTGACAAAATACAAATGTCGCAGCCACTGTTTGAGCTGATGTAGCCATAAATCCTCATGGCTCCTGATCAATTGTATGTTTCAGCTATCCAGACACAGCATGCAGCTAAAATAATCAATGGAAAAAGTACAATAACCCTTGAAAATGAAACCTTCTGCTCAGTCACTTGTCATTGTAAAGCTATCCTGTCCTTTAACAGTGGCCTCAGAAGTTAGTGCTTTTTTTGTCTCCTCTTGGGACATACGAGACACCTACCCAAGTATGAAGCATTACTCTTAGTCTTTGTTTCAAGATAGCTTTGAGAAGCTGTCCAGGGCTTTTTAGAAAATGAAGATGAAAATTGCAAGTTTCAATTCATTACTTCCCCTTTTCCAAGTTTTGGTGTGCAGACTTTGGACGTAGTTTTATACAGATATTCGTGAAAGAAAAGTATAATGCTGCATTAGCAAGGCACTAGAAGGAATCTTTAGTTATATACTTCATTGGGGTTGTACACATGGAATAAGTAACATATGCCTTATTCTAGTGGGTGTATATATTATGTATTTATAAATAAGACTGCTCAAATCTGATCAACTGCAAATGACAGACCTCCAGTCTTGTCTCACAATTATTCCATCACAAAGAGATTTTGCACAAGTACATAAGGAAGGTGTCATTCTTGCTAACAGTGTAATGTCCAAGAGAATGTCTTGAATTAGTCATTTTTGAATCCAAATTCAATGTTTGAAAATTTACTGAGATGCTAATTTCTTCCCTTTTTTAATAGTGCTTATTATATGTTTTTACTTTATATGTTTATTGCATGTTTTTGCTGCATAGTACTAAGAGATACATTGACCAACAGAAATAAGATACACACAGCTTTCAATAAATAGCTCCTTTTTACTTGTCAGTGCTGCAGGTAGAAATTTAGACAAAAGCATTCCAAGTGAATGCTTAACATCAAAATAAGTTTTCACTGTAGGTGTTCCAGACTGTACTATTAAGTTTTGCATCTGATTTTAGAAATGGAAACTCTGGCATGTAGGCTCTGCAGAGCTGCTTTAGGACCAGTACCTTTCCTTCCATCATTTCTAATGGTAAAACAGGGAGCAGGTAGGGTGGAATTCTCCATGTTTTGCAAGTGCTCTTGAATAGCAGGTTTGCAGCCACTAAATTATGTAGTAGGTTGTGTCACGGCGGAAAACATGCTCAGTTTTACTTCATGGCCATAATGATCATATGATCTGAACTTTAGGTGTGTCCTCTTTGAGTGATGACATTTCACTGTAGGTGAAAAACCACAGAACATTGATGGACTCTCCTGATTCAAATGGATCTGGTGACTATGCAATTTTAAGAGTTCAGCTGTTGGTTGAGCTAAAAATCTCAAAGATCATCTTTGGTTTTAGTTCCAGGTCTGTAATACAGGGCTACCATGTTTCACTCAAATCATGTAGTTCCAAGAGTATGGTATAACTTGGGTTGTTTTTATGCTGCAGGTATGTAATAGTGGAGTGTGAAGACCAAGATACTCAGCAGAGAGACCCAAAGACTCATGAAATGTACTTAAATGTGATGAGAAGATTCAGTCAGGCTTTGCTGAAGGTAATGCCTCCTGGGTAAGAAAGTCCATGATGGTTTGGGGTTGTCCTTCCTTGAGCAGGCACAGGTGTCTAAGAAAATGAGGTGGGTTTTTCTGTGTATGTATGTCACATGCACTGAAGTTTTATGAAAGCTCTTCTGCTTGAATTTTGCATTTGTAGTAAGCTGAAGAAACTGCCAAAAAGGAAAAGAACAAATACTGAAAACTCCTTTTTCTCTTTTGTTTCTTGTTCCTGTTAATAACATACTGGTTCTAAAATACTCTGCCTTACACTCGATCTAAAACCTTCTAAAAGCCTTGTGTAATCAATGTGGTTTATTTACTATTTATTTGTTGTAAACTCTTGTCCTTGAAGTGTGAGTGGAGAGACAGATCTGGAACTCAGAAACAGCACTTGCTGTTCTGTTTGTCGGCAGCAGAGGGTGCTGGAGCAGCGGGGAAAAAAAGAAAACTAAAACAGCCGAAAAAACTTCTGTGAATTGGAAGTTTTACTGTATAACAGATATGCAGTCTTTCCGGATTTTCATGTATCTCACACTTAATATTATTTCCAATTTTATGCGGGAGTTACTTGAATCTGACTTCTTGTGCTTCCTAAGAATATTTCGCTGATACCTTACTTACTTTGGCTTTGTGAATTTGTTTGTCATGCATGACTGATCGCCACTGAAATTGTTGAAGCAAATTGAAGTGCACTGTTAGGTCAGATAATTGATTGCCAGCTACAGTGACCGTGATTGTGTTTTACAGAAAATACCTTTGGAATTGAAAGGAAATTGATCATTATTCACTTAACCTCTTAAAAGCCCAGAGGTCTAAGAACAAAGGAATGATTTCTAGATAAAATAATTACAGAACAAGAAATTAATTCTGTTTCTTTTCATTCTCTTAGGGTGATAAGTCTGTCAGAGTTATGCGCTCGCTTTTGGCAGCCCAGCAGACGTTTGTAGATCGGTTGGTTCATGTAATGAAGGCAGTGCAGCGTGAAAGTGGGAATCGTAAGAAAAAGGTAACTGAAGGATTAGAAAGCCTGTCTGTGGCTTAAATTTGACAATGGGTAGGAATGTTAGCCTTTCACTAAAGTTCCTTAGCACTGAGATTTATAACAGATGTCCATACTTCTGTAATAATTTTGGTTAATTGTGAATAAACTTTAGAGAGGTTTTGGTACTTCAGGGTTCCAAAGTGTATTTAAAGTTTGTAGCTAGAAAACAGAAGAGGCTCTTGCAAACACTTGTAAGGTGTTTTGGTGATAGAAAGATCTGAGAATAATTATATAGTTGATGATATAACTGAACATGTTATGGGGAACATAAGAGTATCATGTTAATGTCATGTGAGTGACATGCCAGGATAGATAGTGAAAATCAGTTAGCTGCAAGGTTTCATATGTTCCAAGAGCAACAAAACTGTTCTTCTATAAGGTATGTGTTTATCAGAACTCTGCTTTCTGTTGGGTCCTGAAGAAAAGGTTTTAAGAAGCTTTGTTCTTTTTAGCTAAATGTTTTAAGTGCACCTCACAGGCAAGTATGGGAAGGAAAGTGGAAATGGCAGAGGGATTTCTTTTTGTGTATAACCTTTTCCTTTGACACAGATCAGTACTTTTAAACATAGGTTTTTCAGTGTTGATAGTTTCTTTAAAAAAACCATGCTTTTTAAACATATATGTATAGGGTATATTTATGCAGAAAAATAAAGCACTTACTGAAAAAAAGTGAGGCAACTTCTTATAATACCAGTAACAAAGGCTAAAAGAAGAGGAGAATATTTCAATTTGTAAGATTCTATTTCCTGCTTGTGCATTGGTAGTGTTCAGTTGTATATTTTAGAAAATTTCTGTAAAACTATGAAACACATGGCTTTTACTTTTAGATTGCAATCTAGGTAGCAGCAATTAACCACTAGAACTATTCCTAACAGTTGTGGGCCTTCTTGGTGTCTGTTTGTGTCTGTTATATTCAGCAGGGGAAAAGGCTAGAGACATTAATGTATTTGACCTTCACTATGCAGGACACCAAGTGTAAAGAACTCAAAAATTGATGAGTTTTGTGTTTCTGATAATGACAGATGTAGGAATGTTGAGGAAGTCTGGAAATCAGATCAGTGCAAGCTGTTGGCCATTTGGTTCCTTGGTGGTAGGGAATTCCTTAGTGGAATTGAGGGATATAAAGTTACTGAGTTGGATTTGAATCAATTTCTGAAACTTAACTAACATTTAATTTTGGTATGGAAAACAAATCATCCTGTGCTTTGTGCAGGCAATTTAGAAATTTGGTTTTTTAAGACTGTTATATCTGGAACTTAGACAATTGCTTGACTATACTAACACTAGATGGAATATCTCCTCTGCTATTCATATTACTGCAAATAGAGTTTTTATTTTCCTGGATTGTATGAATGAAACCTTGATTCTTTGTATGGATAAAGAATTTAATAAATTGAATATTTGTTAGTAATACATGCTTTGTTTATGGGTTTCGTGTATACTAGTATGTGTTTTATCTTTCATGGGGTTTTTTCTCACACAAATTTTCATTCTTGTAGAATGAGAGGCTTCAGGCATTGTTAGCTGATAATGAAAAGATGAATTTAGCAGATATGGAACTTATTCCACTTCCTCTGGAACCTCAGGTGAAAATTAAAGGAATAATCCCTGAAAAAGCCACACTCTTCAAGGTAAATGTGAGCTTCTGAATAGCTGAAATACAAATAAATCTTTTGAGTCCTAAGCTTAGAAACATCAGTTGAAAGATTTAAGGGTACCAACACAGTCAAGGAAAAATGCAACTGCAGCATGGTCTTACAGTGGTTAAGCATCTCCTTGACTTCTTTTGGCTTAAAATTTAAGTTTTTAAACTTTAAAGCAGCTTTTATAAGAGTGATGCAGATTATGAAGTTCAGAATTTCCTAGAATTTTGTTCCTGTGTTCAACAGGAGTACCACTTTAAGATCAAAGTTGTGCAAATGAAAGATGCTGTGCTGTGTCTCATTTAGATCTGTGGCTCTGTTCCATCGCTTAATAAAGCTTAAGTTCATAGACAGTGGAAAGCACTGTGGTGGTCCACTTCATGCAGTTGCAGTCCGCTAAAGGTAAAATCCTGTATCCCTTTGGTTGCTAATTCCTTAAACCAAAAGGTAGCAGCTGCTTGTGACCATAAAACGGCCAATGTACTGTTGAAAGGGGTTATTTTGTTTATTTTACTGCTTGAAATGTAAGTTAATCCTTGCAGTGTAAGTTATTACCTGTGCTCTGTGGTGTTGGGCCATTTTATAAATTTGTATTCAATTCGTGTAGGTGACTGCAGTCTAATTCTAGGATGACCAAAATTTTCTGTACAAGTCGGGCCTATGTACAGGAGGACTTTGTCTGCCAGTTAAAAAATTCATGCAGGCTGGTGTGACAGCCAGTGTTAAATCTGTCATCTCTAATAGGTTTAATATGCATGGTAATTTCATCAGACTCCTTGTTGACTGTGTTTTAATTTGAGTTTACTTAAAATCAGAGATGAATCTTTTTTGCATAGTTTTCTACAAGTTTTAGCTTCCTTCTTTCTATATCAAATTAGTTCCTTTGAAGCATAGGCTTCTGCAGTTGCAAGCTCTTGCACCTTTGGTTGGAGGCAACATTGAAAAGATATTTTCAGGAAAGCAAACTTCTGCAAACTCAAATCATCGTTCTGTGTGACTGTGGTTTAAGAGCTGGGGAAAGAATTTAGAGAAAAAGATTACTGGAACAGCAGCTAAACGTTTCCTATCAATAGTAATAGCTGAAGTTCTTCAGGACAAACTTAATGTTGTCTTTTACAGATTGGTCTTCTGATGCCATACAAAAAATGTAGGACCAAAAATGTGAGATGTAACTTGTTTCAAAATCAGAGATTTTTTTTTCTTTTCCTAATTCTGATAGCTTACATATTTCCATTTAATATCTCATTCCAGGCTATGGGATAGAAAAAACCAAATGTACTTAAAAAGAAAAGAATTACTAATTTTTGGTGCCGACAGACACATCATCACATTAGCTTTTATAGGATTAAAAGAATAATTTTGCCTTTACTCGTGGAGTTTAGTAGTTTTGTGGTATTAATTTGAAAATCTAGTCTAACTGCTTAAGATGAAACTGTACCTTGATTATTTTTGTTTGGTGTGCTGTGGAGGGAAGTGACTTGGTCAGTTTCAATAGATTATATCATTCATGTAGGAAATTGATCCCCTTTGACCCATTTTACATGGAAAAATCGCAAACAATTAAATGGGCTTTCTCAAACAATAATGTAAAAAGGCACGTTGCTTTTGCTAAATAGATTAAAGAAGCAATTAATTGTTTAAGATGACTTGCCCCTAGGAATTCTTTGTTGCTTATCCTATAATTGTGTCGCTTTTTGATCTGATCAGTTTAAATTTGTTTCATTGTGACCTTTTGCGTAGTGCTTCCTTTTTGATTGGAATTACATGCACTCAGAAAATAATTGAATACTTCTGTCCTTTCCTCTTCTGCTGCTGTGGGGTGCAGGGAGGGAAAATGTTTCCTTGATAAAAAAGGAAGGAAAGCTTTAAGGTATTTTTCTTTTTAAAATACAGTTTCACTTTTGGTAATTGGGAGTGGTACACTCTAAACCATTGAGGCAATGTAAATATAATGCAAAGGTTGTGTTTCTGAGCTCCATTGTAGCAATGTGTTAATACAAGCACTGCTATGAAGAAGCTTAGTAGAAAATTTCCTTTTCCAGAGTGCCTTAATGCCTGCCCAGTTATTCTTCAAGACAGAAGATGGAGGCAAATATCCTGTCATTTTTAAGCATGGCGATGATTTACGTCAAGATCAACTTATTCTTCAGATTATTTCACTCATGGATAAGGTGAGAATTATTAATCTACATCCTTTCTTTCTGTTTTCTTGATTTTCCTTGTCAAAAGCAAGACTGTTAATGCATCTTATATTGGTAATAATCTCATAGTTCTCAGATCTCTAGGTGGTCTTTTTTCTTTTCTATATAGATGTGCAATTACTCTGTGTGAATTAAAAAAAAAAAAATATAAAATACGGACTTGCCAAACAGGCTTTCACTCATTATCAGTTTCAGTGAAGAACAGTGGAGATCAATGTCCAATACACAACCTTTTAGTAATAGAATCTGCATTTCTGTTGCATTCATCTTTGCTTTTGTGTATTGTTTTTTTCAGCTTTTAAGAAAAGAGAATCTGGATTTGAAGCTGACACCGTATAAAGTGCTAGCAACTAGTACAAAACATGGTATGAATACATTTATTTCCTAAAAATACAGTATGGAGAAGAATCTTTTCCCTGTGTTCTTAGTGTGTAATAAAGTATTTTTAGAGTGTAAGCCATGGAAGTAAACAATCTGAGTCACCACTGTATTCCATAGGTGACTCAAATATCTTCATGAAAGAAGCCTGGTCTGGATTTAGGAATATGGGACAATGAGCAGTTACTAATCTTTGCTGCTGGCTTGCAGTGTGATCATGAATAAGCAACTTAACACTCCTCTTTAGAGATCTATGCATGAATTGGACAAAAAAACATAAAATCAAACTTGGCTACCATTAGATACATTCTGGATAATATTTAGAAAGCCATCAATGTACTTTCTCTCATCTTGAAAACTTGTAAAAACACACCTTTTGCAAGTTAATTTGGTGTTAATGACAAGTTGTTTTAAAAGTATTGAACACAAGAGATTGGAAAATGGGATAAAAAAAGTGTTTTTTTTATTCCTATGAGAAGCTGAATTACTGTGTATTAGTTCAGTCCATTCATAAACGTGATAGAGAGTAGCTTGAAAGTTCTGTGCATTGGAGATTTTCTCTTTGGCTGTTTTCTGTCATAGGCTTCATGCAGTTTATTCCATCAGTACCAGTTGCAGAAGTTCTTGCTACTGAGGAAACTATACAGGTATGTGATGGGTGAGTTGTAAATTGTGTTCTGATCAAACAGTGTAACCTGAAGGCTTGTGCAAAATTCTCTTAGTCTCTCACCTGATTCTTTGATCTGCTAGAAGACACATTACAGCTGGAAACATTCCAAGTTATTACAGAAGATGTTTAAAAAGGTATACATAAATGACCCCTAGAGTATCTCACATTCTAGAGGTAACACTATTTAAATAAATTACTGTGGAGTTCAGTTATGATATTGAAATCCCAGCTTTGCTGTAATGATGAATGGAAGACACCTGACACTTTCTGTTTTGTTTCAGAGTGTATGTCTTTCATTTGACCTTGTCAAAATATATTTTGATAAGTTCTTTTCTTTTTTCAATGAAACAACTAAGTAATTCGTTCACATAATTTTTGAAGACTGTTTCCCTTCCATAGTGAATGTATAGGTGCTGTAACTTTTGTTAGCCAATTTTCTTAATTCTCATGGATTTGAGTGGGGACACACAACTGAATAGTGGCACACAAAACTCATAGTGGTTCCAAGCACAGCACACAAGCTAGATAACAGAGCTATCTATATAATATAGCTATAATATATAGCTATATAAATAGCTGGTTGATATATATATAGCTGGATAAAAATATACCAAATTCCTGTATGAGGTGAGTAGTGAATAGTTTTTTTAATGAAAATAGAGTACATTTATTTGGATTTGATATGTCACAATAGCTCTTTTCCTTTTTTGTAGATGATACTGAAGTTTGCACTTTATCATTTGCTTAACAAATTAGCTTACCAAATACTTTTCACATATAAAAAATGCTTATCACTAATCAGTGACAAGCATGAGGTTACATAAGTTGGTGCTTTTTAGCTTTCCATTCCATAGAGGTTGTGATAAGGTACATCTGCACAGTCAATAATTTTAAAGATTATAAAGTGCTTTCTTGACAATTGTTTGTAATCTTGAAAATGTACTATTCATAATTTAATCCATTACATGTTTTTATAAAATAATATGTTTAGAAATGTCTGTTGAAACTGTTATTTTTCAATTGCTTACAACATCATATTATGGTTGGAAATAGATACCCTATTGTTTCAGTTGCTATGAAGACATAAGGAGCAATTATTCCTGTGAAGAATTATTAATCAAAATAATGTGACAAAAGAGTGCAATTTCCTGTGCTGAGACATGATAAAATAGCTGGGTATCATAGGCAAAGGAAATGAAAAGTAATTAACACTTTCAAGTGTTATGGAAGTTTGGTTTACTCTTTTTGGAAATAGTAATTTTGGATTTCACAGGTGTTCTAGTAAAGATGAGCACTGTATATAACTACTACATTAACTAGTGAAAAGATTTAAAGCCAGTAAACCAGTGCTGTCTGTGAAATGCAGACCTGCAGGAAAGAAAAGAAGTTTTGGTTTCAGTGTTACTTACCTTGTATCAACAACCTTAAAATTACAGTTCATGTTCTAGAAGTTAATTTTCATACATGTCTTAGTTTTTAAATATGGTTTTAGTAATGTACATGTCATCCAGGGGACTACCGTGCTCCTCTTATAGTGCTTCCTTATATTGTGCTTACTGGAAAAAACTTTGCCTAGACTTGGATATAACTGAGTTTTCTCTTACTCAAGAAGGTTAAGATTTTTTTTCTGGCTGATGGGGAGGATTGTTTGGTCCTGTCTGCATTTCAAAGGAAAATAAAATTTTGCATTAGATGACTCAGGCTAATTTTCTTTTTGAACTCAATAGCTGTAGTTGGTTTTATATGAGGAATCATATAAGGATGATAAACCCTGTAAGGGCGTGTTCCCCAAATGTGGTTATAAAGCAGGACTGTTAATCCTGTTTTAGTTTTCGTTGATATGACCTAAACAGTTTGCTTTGGAAGTATTGTCACTCATAGTTACTGACTAGTAACTTTGGACTGCATTGTTAAGTTTTTGAAACATTTAATAAAGGAAACTGCTTTTCAGTTTCTGTGTTGATTATTAGAATGTGATGATTGAGACAGAATACAAATAAAGAAATATTAAGTTAGATTTTATGCGGTATTTTGGGGGTGGTTGTTAGTTTAACAGATTGTAGTAATGGCCATGTGTGGTCTTGATTTAAATATTTTTTTTCCTAAAGACCCAGTTTCATATTACGTGGAATAACTAAATATCTTCATGGCATTCTCTCCAGAACTTCTTCAGAAAACATGCCCCTAGTGAAACTGGCCCTCATGGAATCAGCGCAGAGGTGATGGACACATATGTTAAGAGCTGTGGTGAGTTACAGTCTTTAATACTTGAAACATTTGTCATAATGCTGATAATCTTGATTATTCTTCACCAGCACCACTCCTGCCTCAAGTCTCTGTGGTATATTTATTGCTAGTGAACTAGAGCTAAGGTAATGTGATATGCTGTTGTTAATTGTGTGGAACTTGTTGCTCTCCAGGAAAAGTACTTATACTGTTGTTTACAATTTACTTGTTACAGCTGGTTATTGTGTGATTACTTACATCCTTGGAGTTGGAGATAGACATCTGGATAATCTGTTGCTAACAAAAACAGGTAATTCTTTTTAGCAGTATAATTTTATAGCAACAGTTGTTTAATTTCTAATGTGTTGGTACTTTTTTAGTTGCTTTTCATTGTGAATATAACCCACTGAGTATTGCAAACTAGATTATATTTTAAAATGTAAGTTATATTGTCTCATTTAAGGTAATATTTGCTCCAGTGTGTAGTAAGGAGATGGTTTCTTAACTAGAGGAAATGAAGGATTTGAAAATAAAGCTACTTCAACTATTGTAATCACTGCTTTGGGATAGAGGGAATTTCAGTTGTTTTCATTGAAAATGAGTTCGTGTGTAGCTGCATGAGCTTCACAAAGTTTTGACAAATAGCATTTCTTATAGGGGAACATATTTTTGAATTTTTGTTTGGCTTATTTTTACTTGCTTGCTTACTTTTGAACTACAGCTTCCCTAGGAGTTCTGATTGCTTGAATACCTTCATTACGTAGTGATGGAGAATTAAGAGTTGTGGTTAAGTGTTTATTATGAAGTGAAAAATTTATTGAATGAGAAATGTTTAAAGAAAAAATGTTACTTGGAAAAAGAGACCTATCCATGTGGAAGGGTTGTTAGTTACAGGTAAGGCTGAATCATATACTGCTTTTAACCCCTATTGTTTGAAAGAGTAGAAAATTAACAATTGGCCTTGATTAGTGTTGGAGGTTTTGCTCTAAGCTCATAAGCAAGTGTATTTTATTTTATCCGTTTGAAAATATGCAAACAGTCATTTAAAGATTTGTCTTGAGAGGTCTCTCATTTAATTGTGGTGGTGGGTATAAATCTTTCCA
Organism: Parus major; assembly: GCF_001522545.3. Taxonomy (NCBI): domain Eukaryota; kingdom Metazoa; phylum Chordata; class Aves; order Passeriformes; family Paridae; genus Parus; species Parus major. The sequence continues at coordinate 3,968,790 of NC_031799.1, read as the reverse complement.
TAGCAGGCTCTGCTTGCATGCTGAGAGTAGTAACAGCTCAGTGTTTTGTTTTGGGATAATGTGCATCTTAACTGTCTGTTTTAAGAAGTACAGCACAGTGGATTCACTGGAAGAATTTGGGGAGTACAGCAGAGGGCAGTGCACATCCATCGTACATTCCAAGTTGGAAAACCCATGTTCTGCCACAAACTGAGAACTTTTGTGAGCTATCAAGAGAAATCCTTATGTTCCACATGTTCCAAGTACAAAAAAGATTTGCTACCTATGCTTGTTTCTTGCTACTGAGAATCCCTTAGCCTTAAGTTGGAAAAAGCTAATTTCATTCTTCTCTCGGAGAAGGAATGCTCCAGGTACCTCCTTCAAAATCATACAACTCTATTTGCAGCCTTTCTTGATCATATTTATTTAATGAATTGAAGGTTTCCAATAGGGTAAAGAATGCTGGGTACCAGCTGTGGGTTCACATATTTCTTACATATCATTACTTTTTTTTGGCATAACTTTTCATTTTGGTGAATGTAGCCACATCTGTTAGAGTCCTTCCAACAGAATTGTTGTATCATATTGTAACATACATATGTCTATGCTTATAATAGGTACAGTATAATTTAAATATTAAGCACTAGATACAGAAGTTCATAAAAACATATTATCTTCTACACATTAGAAATGAGGATTTTTTTTCATGATATGTCACTTACCTAATGAAATAATTTCTGTTACCTTTCCTGACTCTTTTATGCCTATAGTTCTAGAAATAGAGTGGCTTTTTTGTAGTAGTAGTCTTGACCAAGACATCTGGATTTTCAGGTTTTAAATGCTGTGCCATTTAAAGGACATATGTAGAAGTGTGTTTGGAAGGGGATGCAGAGAATCTTCAGTCAAAACATCCTTATCTATCAGTAATGTTAAAAATTACAAAAAGACTTGAATCAGTTTCATAAATGTGTCTTTGCTGGCAGCCCAGAGGTCACATTATATACTCAGTATTGCATGACAGGGATGTTTATTTTCTCTGAAGACTTCAAACTTTTTACTTCTCATGGAGACAAAGTGCATTTTCAGTTGCTCTATGTTTTAACATTTTTCTAAATCTGTAGCAGATATTACTGTAAGTTATAGATAACAAGACACTGTTTTCAGCTGTATGCCCCGGTTTAGGCAACATCAGTGCCACCTTTTAGGATTACAGACTGATTTATATATTGAAGCTGGCATCTGATTTAACAGCTAACGTTCCTTTTGTTGCTTTGGAAGGAAGATCTGGGTGGTTGTGAAGCTGGATTGTGATATACGAGGCATAGCATGTTCAGTTAACTTCCATGGAGTATGCACTAGGCTAGTAAATTGCAATTATGCCCTGCCTTCCCCTGAGAACACTTTGTTCTGCAGTTCTTACGCTCTCTGATTTGATTGTAGAGTCAGGATCTAGGTACTAATAAAATACCCAGATATGGATGTCTTCATATGGGCAAGGCAGTCAGTACAGTTATAAGGAGAGTTAGAAAGTATTTCAGTTTTCATAGACAGGTGCAATCTTCTGTCCCATTAGAGATATATTAGTAATTTCAATTTGCTTTACTGACATGCAGAGCTTTCACAAAGGTGCAGACTATGTGTATATATTGTAGGATATCCTAGACCTTCAAATCACTGTCTTGATAGCGCTGCTTATCTATGTGTCTGACCAACTTAATGTCACCCTAGTGATGGCCAGCTTATCTTTCAGTAATCTCTGGTCACATGCATGAAAATGCAGGTTCCCAGTATGACTTCCCAAAGTACAGGGTCTTTGACCTGAGCCATACACTTGAAATTGCTCTGTAGCAGGAGGAAAAATTGCTATGTGGATAAAATTAGGTTATTAATATCTAAGACCAGTCCAAAGACTGGGTGCTCAGAACTTGAAAACCACATTTGCTTTAGGTATCACGTGTAAATAGATGAAAGAAGTGGGCTCTCTTCTCATTTAATGCTTAGAGGTAGAACTGTGGTCACCAACTGACACCACATTTATTCTTCAGTCTTGATGAGAAAGGATTGCCAGGAAAGACAGCAAGGACCTGAACCAGATGCATATATGAAATGCATTTCATGTCTTTGTACTTCCTGTGTTTTTCCACTCAGAAAAATCTATCCCAGAGCAGGTCTGAGATGGTAGAAATGGAAAACCTGCAGGATTCAAACATTTACTCTATGTCATTACTTAGACAAGTACATTGTCAAAAACATTTATTAATGTTGCAAAATACTATAGTATATAAAATACAATTTTTAAAGATGTTTTTAAATGTTACAGGCCTTGACAGAGGGACGTCCTTATTTTAAAAAAAAAAAAAAAAAAGGAAAAAAACAACAAACCAGTGCATACTTTTGTCCTTTAGATTTCTCTCTGTAATTCCATTTTCTATGGTACTTACTGCAAAAAGAACATGACCTTTTAGCTTTTGATCTGCTAAAACACTTTCTCTTCTAGGCACCTTGAACAGCATTTGTCATCTAGTTATAAATACCAAGCCTATTTTTTTCTTATAATATGCCTGAATAGAATGTATTTTGAGAATGGACAGTCTGGGGAAGGGAGGTGAATTATAATGCTTAAGACAAGCTGGGCTCTTACCAGTTACATGGGTAACAGTGTTAAAATTTACCTCCATCTGTTGCTGACTTCAAAACCTGTATCCTGAATAACTTCTTAAAAATTCACATTACTTTCACTGTTGTGTAGTCTTGTGTAGAAAAGTTGTAAGATGCTACTGATGAAAATTATTACAATAAATTAGGCATCCCAATTTTTTCATCATGGCAATGGTCTGTTAGAAAAAGAGAAATTTTTACAGTAACATCAGAATTTGCTGAGAAAGCCAGAAAAACATCCCATTTATCCAGTCATTTTCCTCAGATTAGTTTCTATTCTGTTGCTTCAAATTTAAAATAGGAATTCAGTTAAAATAATCTCTAAATTTTACTTTTTTTTATGTGGGCCAAGTTAAAATAATAGTGGTGCTCAAGGGTTATGAAGAAATAATGAAATTTTGGGATGTTTTGGTTGGTTGGTTTTTTTGTTCTTCCCCAACACTGCAAACAGAGAAGTTTGAAATTATTTCCTTTTTTACTGTTAAGAGACAATTGCCAACAGACTTACTTCATTTCAATAATTGCATCTAATTTGCTCTGACCTCTGCCTTTTGTTTAAGGTTTTCAGAGTTCTGTCTGGTTTTCAGTGGTTTATCCTAGAAAAATGAAACAATTTCTGTGCTGCTGTATAAGAAGTTTCTTGTGTATTAAAATCTAGGTATTAGCAGTGAAAGTGATGGACAGATCACCATCTCCAGCTGCAGTCAGGTGTTACTGGCTATTGCAGGCACCAGGTATCAATTTTTAATCTCTACAGGTCCATGCTTCACTTAATCAAAGATCACTCCAAAGGCTGAAAGGAAGTCAGATGGACTTTGAAATCCCTGATGCTCTGACTCGTAGTCAGGGTAACTTCCATGTTTTGTGACATATCCTGGAATCTCCAGTGGCCTATCCTCTTTATTCCATATGTTAGAAAAACAGGTGTTGAGTGGAAAAAGGTAGTCGAACTCATAGAATAAAAGAATTTAAAAAAAAAAAAACCAAACTGAAAGGTACCCAACAGTATCAGCTTTTAGATTTTGAATTAAGTAATTTTATATGTGCATGTTGCTAACTCCTGGAAGCTTCTCATCTTCTACCATGCAGTAAATGCCATGTGTCTTGCTTTTTCTACAGTAAAATAAATGGAGAGGGCAAGGTAATTTCTAGTCCACTAGTTTTAATGATGAGATCTGTTTCACCTGTTGTCTTAAGAAGCTCCTGGTTTTAGTTTAAATCATGACTGTAACAAACAAAACCCTCACCTCTATAATTTAGCACTCATTTAGAAACAGTAGTAAACCAAAGTAGAGTTCGGTTTTGTCTGTCATTTATAGGCATGTCTAACGATTAGGAGCCCTTTAAATTAAGAGATAATGAATCAGAAAAAGTTGGATTGTGTTAAAACATGATGGTGTAAGAGAAGTGTATTATGATACACAGTATATTGAAGGAAGCACATGTAATTACTTTGTAAAACATCATAGTTCAAAGTCTTTAGAAAAAGTAGTGTTGCACAAAGTTCACATGAAGGCTGGATTACTGGGAAGATAGGTGATTACTGTATATAAATATCATTATATGAGTATCAGCTCTTCAGGGAAGACTGATACAGGTTATAGAGAGACCATCCCTGGGGATACTCAGAAACTTAGCCCTGGCTAAGGTACCTGGCACTGGGTGTTTGCTCAAGCAGGGGTTTGGATCAGATGTCCTCCAGAGCTCCCCTTATTCTTGCAATTGGAGTTATGTTGAATGAAAATTGTCACATTCATTAATACAATGTAAGTGGAATACTCAGAGTAACACCCTGGTATAAATGGCACTTGGGATGATCACTTGAAATACTTGAAACCCTTTTGTCTCAGTATTAAAAGATTTGAAATTGTTGAGTTTATTAACTAGATAAATTTCTTATTTATTAACATAAGAATATAAACATCAACTATTTTCAGTACAAAATATATTGCAAATTTAATTTGTCCAAAGCAGGCTTGTTCCTCACTTGTTCAGTTGCTACTCTGAAGGGTAACATGAGTCTAGTTCCACTGCAGAAATCTCTAGTGCTCCTTCAGGCTACTTCAGTGCTCCTGCAGGCTGCTCCTCGTGCAACACCTTTGTGCAGGAACCAGGGAGAGCCTTTTGTCCATATTCTGTAGCATGGTGCGCTGGTTTAATTGATCTTCCAGGAGCTGAATTAAAATTGGTCAGGTCTGTGTTTAGTAGACAGGTTTGAAGGGTTTTAATTATATTTATTTAAATGGGAGTTTGTACATACATTTTAAGTCAGCCTAAAAAAAACAGCTGAATTTTGAAGTACAGCTAGGAAACCTAAAATGTTAATACAGGATGGCCTCATCTCACTTCTAAGTATCTATCACTTAATTATTGAAATATTTTTGAATGTTTTAGATGTATTTGTTATCAATGTAAATTATTAATTATCATCTTTTATTCCTTATCTCCAGAGCAAACTGAAAAAAAATATTTACTGCTTACAAGAGTTACTGTTTTATTCAAAATGTTGTCTCTTGACTCTTCAAGGTGACAGGTTTGAATAAGTGAACAGACAGCAGGTCCCCAAAACTTTTTAGTTAAACATTTTTTCTAGCGTAATGATGGAAGGATTCTGTATGTGGTTTCTTCAAAAATTTGGTGTACAAAAATGAGCTCTAAAATAATCTTCTGTACCAGACCAGAAGGAATGTATTGAAGGAAGGTTTTTTGGTTTTTTTTTAGCACATTTAGTTATGCAAAATGTAATGGTTGTGGCATTTATCAGTCAGCAAATATTTTGTCTGTTGTTCAGGGTACTTGTGATCTCTCTTTGAAATTAGACTGTCATGGAGTTTGTTACTTAGATTGAAGAAGAATGCTTATGACAGATCTCAAAAAGTCTTTTCTATTGATACTAAATTATTATTCAATGAAACAGTCAAAGACAGGTGATTAGCTGAAAAATATGACTGCTCAATTTTTTTTCCAAGAGCACTGAGAACCTAATCTTATGAAATCTTAAAATGAATACAAATGCTGTAGATTAAAATACCCCTTAGCATATACACCTGTCTATAATGCTGCTCAGTTCCATAATTCTGAAACAAGACTCTATCTTCTGTGCTGTCTGTGTTTGTCTAGATAGCAATCATGCTTATAATTTTCCACCTTCTTGTTTAAAAGATCTTCTGTCTTGTACCTGCATGCATATCTGCAATCTCACCATCTTTTTGTAATGTAGCTGTGGTATGGCTCAAGCCATTGCATAAATTACACATTCCAAATTAAAAATACATTTGCAGAACACATTCAGAGACTTTATTTTGTTTAACATGGACAGTATTTAACTGAGTCAAGATTATTCCTTAAAAATAAAAGCTACCTAAGAATTATGAATTGTTTTACTTTATTTTAGGTTTTTTGAAGTTGCCTCTAAACTAAAGTTTGTTCAGTTGTTCATTTTGCCACTGATAAGATCTCATGCGTAGCTCAGTAATATTGATAGGGAACACTCTGAATTCTCCCCCAGTTTATGTGTGAGCATTAAGGTGAGCAGCACAGCAGGCTCTTGATAGGAAGGACCATGGCCTTGTGCATTTGAAGAGAGGAGGCATATAAAATTTTTTGCTAATGCTGAAGAATTGTTCTAAATGCAGTCAGTTGAACTGAGAAGGGAAAGGTAGTGATCAAGTGGTCAAACTCATTTTAGTACTGAAAAAGGGTATGACAAACTTTTTGGTGGATTTGAAATCCGGTTTCAAATTTGAAGTGGTAGTGATGTTTCTTCAGTGTATTTCAAAGCCATGGATAATTTTTCACCCTACTTAAACAACTCAGAAGACTTTGAAAACAGCATTGAAGTTTTCTTTGCAGATCAGTGTGTTTGAAATGTTGTTTATAGGGCTATGAGTTGTACTTTTTCTTTGTTATATTAGTTCTATGTTACATTTACCATATTTCATGCCACAGCAATCAAATGTGAAACACACATTGTACTGCTTTAAGTATTAATATTTAAATTTGCTAACAAATTATAAAAAAGGTGCAAAGAATTAGTAGCATTTATTATGTAAACTGCATTTAGTATCTACTGACCAGTTTCAATATTGATTCAGTCTTTGTGAATATACTCCACAAGTTTAAAAATCAAAAAAGCAGGAAAACTGATCTTGTTAGTACTCTTAATGAATTTGAAATCAGCTTTGCTTCTTTAAAACCATCATTTCCAGATAAGAAATATACTGTTATAAAACCTTACAGAAAACTTTCTGGGAGCTGCTCACTATCTTCTTAATGATTATATTTTCCTAAGTTTTGCACCAAGAACTATGTGCAGTGTTTGCCTTTCCTTTTTCTACAGGTAAACTGTTTCACATTGACTTTGGTTATATTTTGGGCCGAGACCCCAAGCCCCTTCCTCCCCCGATGAAGCTGAACAAGGAGATGGTGGAAGGCATGGGAGGCACCCAGAGTGAGCAGTACCAGGAGTTCCGTAAACAGTGCTACACAGCCTTTCTCCACCTACGCAGGTAACAGCAGTAGGTATATGCCAAAACTCATTAGAGCCACTTTAAAGCAAGAGAGGAGATGAGCAAATCAATTGCTGAAATGTTTCTGTTGAAAATTCAAAGCTTGTTTAAATGTGAACACAAGAATTTATATGAAAGAAAGGAATGAAAACATCACAGTGTTGGTGCAATGTGGAGGGTGAATGTAATTGTTTATGATAAAGTCCCCAGTTTTGCTTGTTTAATAACTTAAATAGCTTCATTTCATAACTCAAGTAGGATATTAAATTATATTTCTTTTTGGGTATTTTTTTTGCCCTGAAGCTTCTTTTCCTCTGATTATTGATGATCAAGGAACTGTCATTTTGATTTAAGTCATTACTCATTTGCTGTTTTATCCTCCTCCAGTTTAAATTAGTGATGATCAAATTCTTTGGCTTGAAGATGACAACACATATGCTTAGTTCAGTTCAGCTCCTGTGGGGCAAAAATTAGCAACTTGTAGTGACAACCAAGCATGTTAGAAATTTCTTTAAATACCCAGAACTGTGGCAGCTAAAAGCTCTTTAGACTCTGGTGTCTAAACAGATATTTCTTTTAAATTTGGAATCAGCTTCATTCTTGTGCAGTAACTGTATTACTTATCCATCAACTTTCTGAGCAAAGTAGCTCATTTTTGTTCTGTCTGAGCACAGCACAGGTAAGGACTCCTGGTCTGTCCAGGGATTTGATTTAGCACATCTTCAATGAAGAGGAAAGATTTTCATTTTAATATCAAAGATTGCCTAATGGAAGCCTTCAAATATGTGTAAGAAATTGGTAATATGGTAAGCTTATGTGAAAAGTACCTGGAATATGGCAATCAGCCAGTGATAGAAATAAAATGCTTCATGTAGTTCTTCAGTTGATAAAAGGAGGAAGACTAAGTAGTTGATCTAGGAATTGACATTATTAATGGTTAAAAAGCCATTCAACAATTTTAAAAAACAGTGGCATGTTATCAGCAAGCAGTATTTATGGCTTCAGAGAAGAGTCCAACTTCTGATCTGTGCTTAAAACTTCTTAATGCTGTATTTCTTATTTGTCTTATACTTGACTTGTTTTTATTATTTCATTATTTAAACCTAGCTGTTTCAGTGGAAAGGTCTGTTGTGTCTGTGAAAGATTATTCATTGAATTAATTTATGTAATGATTTGCTACAAAGATCATCATTAAATGTGTAGTATAGTGGTAATTCGGGTATACAAGTAAACCGTAAATCAAGATGGTTTCATTCTTAATGTCTGGAATTGTAATTGTAATTATAGTATTGCCAATATTTGCTCATTTTGTTGGAAAATACTTTAAAGTGGTTCTGAATAAATATCCTTAAGGCTTTCAACAACAATACTGTATGATAATATTAGAATTATTGTAACAATTACTTTAAGCAGCTAGAACTAAAATTAGTTAAGATTGCTTGTTAAAAAAGAATGATTGGATGTGGAACATTTTAGTTCTAGCAGTTCTGCATATTGACAGAAACCCACTCACCGACATCTTCTGGCCAAGTAGTGTGAAATCAAAGCCTCTGATAGCTAAGACAAAATGCTAACTTTGTCATCTCCATCAGATTGTGCTTTATTTTGTTTATTTCCCTGGGGAATAACTAGTTCTCTACATATTTCAAGTATCATATCAAGTATCTCAGTGTATCAGGATTCCTGGTGGAATGGATATTGCATAGTGGGGAAAAAAAAGTAAGGAATTTTAAAGTTACAAGTGAAAGAATAGTTTTGTCCATTGTTTCTGGTTATAAGCAGTTCGGCATATGATAATCACTCTATGTTCTTTAGTTAGTTTAGGGGATTTTCTTGGGGAGTAGGAATAAGGAAATGCTTTCTGCTTTTGTGAGCAACAGTAATCAGCCATGTGTGTTTGTCAGCAGTGCTGTAGGGAAGAAGCAGCTGTTGCATTCTGAATGTGTTGCAGGGCAAATTGTGGCTGTCAGCAGGACTTGCATCTTCACTTGGGCTGCAGCAGCCTTTTATGCTTTTGTTATGCATGTTGAACCTGTTTAAAGATGTTTAAATCCTTCTACATGTCAGCATTTCCTTTCCACCAAGAATTTCCCACTTAGACATTTTCAGCAGGTTCTATAGTATCACAAAATGGATCATCTGTCCCACCTCCCTGCTCAAGGAAGGTCATCCCAGAGCACATTGCACAGGGTTATGTTCAGAATTGCCAGGAAAACTAACCCACAAACACCAGAGGTTTATGTCCAAAAAGGAGACAGAGGAGTCCTTTTAATTTATTCAAATAAAGTGAGAGGCCGTGGGGCATTCCCCTGGGGTCTCTCAAACTTTTGGAGGATACAGCCTCCTTTTTATCCTAATTTCCTGGCTGCATATCCCTTCTCTCTTTCCCCATTAGCTGAAGTACTGGAGAGATATGGACTTCCTGGAATGCCTGATACCTAAAATTCCCATCTAATGTATAACTCTCCCTCTTAATTTTTAATTCTTATGGAATTTATGGTGTTTCCCCATTGTCTCTTTCATCTTTCAATATCCAATTTCATTTATCAGCAAACATACAGTTTATTTGTATAGGCAAATATCTTCCATTCATCGATCAGTGGAATCCTTCCCACTGTTTCTCTTATCTCTCAGCACTAGTTGCATTTACCAGCAGACCCACAGCTTGTTTGTAAAGACAAATCCATCATTCCTCTCAGAATGTTTTGGAATATCTCCACTGAGGGAGACTCTACACCCTCTCTGGGCAATCTGTGGCAGCAAAGAATCCAGTCAGAGCATTTCGGATTTTTTTTCCTGAGTGAGGCTCTAGACTGCTTTGTTCCTTCCAAGTAAAGGTTTCCCCTGCATTAGTCCTGTGAGAAGCTATTTAGTTTGAGTTACAGGCCATAGTGAGGGCAAAGGAGTAGGAGGTAAGTAGGAGTAGGGACAGAAGCTGTAGTGTGGGCTGAGAGTTTTTTCTCTGTAGAGGTGGGGTAGTCTGGCTGGCTGGAGCAGTTTTTCCCCAGTTTGTTCTCGTTTTAGTGACTGAGGGTGCTTGTCCCGATGTGAATGGAAACACTGTACGCAACAAGTGGAAAGCTGTGATGGCTGTTGGGAAGTGCTGCTTCTTTGGAAAGGTTGTAGTTAGGCAGTGCAGGGTCTGGATAGTGTTCTAAAAGCTGGGATTAGATGGTGAAGAGAGAAAGTGAAGATGGGTGGGATCAGGTCCATATTCACTGAGTTTGGACTGCGAGGAAATACTTTGGAAGAATAAATGCTGTAATTTATTATAGGAAACTGTGACTTGACAATGATGTGGGAGTATTCATGCTATTGACAAGAGAATTGAGTCGTGGGGGATCCCATGTGCTACTGAAAGAAAGGTAGTGTCCTTAAGGCATTTTAAACCTAAGAATTTAGTTAGGCCAGGTAAGCAGGGCCTTAGTTTTTTACTGCAGATAACTGTATACCTTCCTGTCCTTGTCTTTATAGTGGATGTTTGTAGCTTCAAATTTGGTAGAGTGTTGCAAAGTCAACACTCTAAATATTTGATTGGTTTAGGACATCTATATGCAAAGGGTCTGGTAAATATTGAAAACATAAATAAAGGAATGCTTAGGATCAAACAGGTATTTGAGATGTTAACTACTTGAAAACAAAAGTTGCTGTTCTCAGAAAACGTAGCAACGAGAATTTCACCTTTTGTCTGATGTGGGTTTTTTTCTTGATATATGAAACCTCTTCTGTGTAGAAGTAGATTTTTTTGTTGAATTTCTTTAATAGTACTTTATGTTCAAACCAGAAGTTAATCAACCTTCAGTGTAGCTCAGTCTTTATTTATTTTGTGAGCTAATTTGTACTGAGTTTGAAGAAAGGAAAGAATGATTTCAGAAAGATTCAGGTTTCAGTTTAAGTACTTCATTGAACCTCTTAAAACTAAGAAAGCCTGGCTCAGAGTTTTTTCTGGCTGTGGATATATGTCAGCTATTCCAGACACCTTTGTAATGTAAATGTCAAAGATGACTGATATCCCTTGTTTGACAAAGGTGTTTGTTTTTTTACAAGTCAGGCTCTAAACTCAGGTGATTCAGCAAAATCTCTCTTAGATGAGTTTGGGCTGTCAATTGCCCAGCTACAAAACCTCATGGCATATTTGCCAAAGATGTTGCTCGTAAGAAAGATGGCAGTTGATGACTCAGTTATGGAAATGTTAGGGTGAGGGACAGAGGAGAGACCTGCAGATAGTATAGTGAGCAATTCTTCCTTAATATTTAGGGTTTTTTCCACTCCATACTCTCCCCCCAATTACCTTCTCTATTTTTTTTTGGTTTTTTGTTGGGTTTTTTTTGTTCTGTTTTGGTTTTTTGGGGTTTTTTTGGGTTTTTGTTTTGGTTTTTTTTTTGTTTGTTTGTTTTTGTTTTTTTGGTTTTTTTTTAAATGAGTTTCTTCCAGTGATCTTATTCTTCAAGAATCAGAAGACTTCATTGTATGGAACAGAACCATGTCTTAACTGACATCTATCAACGATGCCTAAACCTTTAAAATCTTTCTTTACAAGCCTCCATCACATAAATAGCTCCAATAACCTCTAGTGCTTATAAATTCTTATGCTCTATGTGGTTGAAGAGCAGAAGGGACTCTGAGACTTTGGATTCTGTGTCAGTTTGAAGGGAAAACTACTGACAGAAGGTACCACTAACCTAGGAAAATACTTGAGAGCAAATACCTGTAACATTTAAGCATGTTCAAAAAGAAACTTGCTAGTTTCAGGCAAGTAGAAGAAAAATTCATTAAAATCTGTGATGTCTGTTCCTAGCAGCAGAACAACCTGACTGCCAGATTTCTTAGCCAGATCTGAAACAAAATGATAGAGTTAACTTCTCTTATTTTCTTTTAATTTATCATAAAAGTAATTTTCCTGACTCCAGCCCCCCACCCCTGGGGAAGTGAAGTAAAACTGCTGAAAGAAATGAGGCACTGAAGATTTCTAGATTTCTAAAATTAAACAGTTGATTTTAATGCTTTTCTTATAATGTCTGAAAACTTATATTGGAATGTTAGGTAGTGTTGTTTCCAGATAATAATGAAAGTGTCAAGAATTTTTGCTGGAATTAAGTTTTTCTAGAGAGGTGTCTTTTTGAGCAATATTTACTTTGTAAAATACAGCTATGAAGCAGACCTTTTGTTTATTTGAAATATTTTGTACTCCTTGAAACTGTATATATAGCTGATACATATTCGACAGCTCCCTAATAAACAAATTTTCCTGCTAAGAATTCACTTTCTATCATCAGTGAAGCTCCTGGTTCTCTTAGCAAAGCAATATTTCAAATGGTGAAGTCTGTATCATGTTTTGTGTCTTAAAGGAAAGCAGATCTTTTTGCAGAGGAAGGGGAGTTTCAGTTTGTGTTGAATAACTTGAAACTTACCCTTTGAAAAAGAAACCGACAGCTAATTTTCTGCAAGGGCAAGATGGTGTTCTTTAACACAAATAGTCATGAATGCTTCCAACACCATTTTAAAGCTGAAAACTCTTGTCTGATTTGTCTCTTTTAATGGTTATAGATGACATTTGTACTTCCTAAGTGTACTGTGCTACAACTATTACTGGAGCTTAGCTGAGCAACTGAAGACTTGGATCTGGTTAAATATTTAACTCATTATGTCAAAAACCCTTGCAGTGATTGGAAGAATAATTTTTTGTACTTATGAAGACTTCATCTGAATATATATCATGCTGCTGTATCACTTCTTAATAAAAAATAATCTTTGAATCAGTATTCTAGCATGTTTATCCTACCAGAGGTAGAAAATGGCATTAAAACTTAAAATACATTAAAGTTTATATTTGATGTGTCTCTGAGTAAATATTCTGACAATATTGGAAAGTTGTAACAAAATCAGAGCATTTTATTTACAGTTTTGGCAGTTTGAAGGATTTTGAAGGTTAAACTTTGATAGTTAATATCAGTATCTTGTGTTCTTCAATATAAATGCTTTCAATTAGTATTAAAAATGGATCTTTGAAGCATTAAAAGTTCTTCATAAGATGATGATGGGTTCTTAAATTAAGTTGTTTACAAAATGTCTTCTGTACAATTTACAAAGTGTTTTAATAGTTTGTTCTTCTGCTTAGGTATTCCAACTTGATCTTGAATTTATTCTCACTCATGGTGGATGCAAACATTCCAGATATTGCTCTTGAACCTGACAAGACTGTAAAAAAGGTAACTGTGAAGCTTTCATTGTCTTTCAGTAACCCGGGGCATCTCATTATGAAATTTTCAGTCACTTGTGATGATGACTTATTTGTCTCTCACCTGAAAATACTTGCTTCGTTTTATAAGCTTTGAGCAATTTCTAGAATCATTAAAGACAGGAGAGTGTACTTGGAGAGCACTTAGCAGATGTGCCCATGAATGCAGAATGGCTTCTTATCATCCATGCAACTGTGCTCTAACACTCTGTTTCAGTGGGTATTTTAGCTAAAAACAGTGTTTCCACCTTCCATCAAACTTAGGAGAGAGGCAGTCAGCACTAACTGTATCATGAAAGATTGTTCTATCTAGTCTAGAAACCTTTAAATCATGGATGGTTTTATAAAACCAGTCTTCTTTTAGTTATAAAACTAGTCTATGGAAGATTTAAAACCAGTAGGCTGTATCGGTAGGTATATCTTCATCAACAAGAAATTTTTGTTCATTGTGAAGGCAGACCTTATGTGTCAGTCTCCCGTAATTCTAACTTTATCCTTTATACCAGCTTAAGTCATTTGTTGGAGAAGATGAAACAGGGAAACCTTATAAATATGATTGTTTAGCAGAAGATTCTGAAAATATGAAACCTATAATCGAAAAAGAAATGAAAACTAGTTCTGCTGAGTGTTAGTTACTATATAACCAAAGAACAATAGCCTAGCCAGCTGAAGGAGAATCCCTATTGACTGAACAATACCCAAATGCTGACAGTGAATCCAAAGGTGGAAGCAGCAAGAGAAGAATTTGAAGAATAGCTTTTAGAGTTTGAAATATAACACTGTATGGTAATGTAGTAGTTCTTATAGGCTATATGTAAATTCTATAGAATGTGTGTCATGTCCTGGTTGGTTACTGGGAATTAGAATATTCACCATAGAAAAAGATATTGTAACAAGAACTTTTATCTCTTAATTCCCCCCCTCTTGCCCCTCTCTCTCTACCCCCTCAATTGCCGACTGCTCTCATGCTCTCGGACCCCTCTTTCCACTCTATCTCCCTGTTTGAGCACATTTATGCTGTGGCTGGCAGCATAAATGGATCTCTTCCACCTTCTACTTAAATAATAAACTCCTTATCCCAAGAGCAGCCTGGCTCAGAGAAGTCTCCACTGTGAACCTGTTTTACTCCTACAGTCATTCTTTTCCATTGGGTGTTTGAGCAATAGTTGACATGAAAAATACTGGCTACATCTCCATCTAGATTTCATTACGCTTACGTTTTAGACAAATGTTGGGGTTTTTATAACCTGATTTATAGTGAAGGACTCTCTTTTAATTCCCCAAAAGACTTTGTGGAGCCTGTATTTCCAATGGAAATAAGTTTAGTGTAATTTCTATTCGAACAGTGGATTGCCTCTCAGGCTATTCTTCACTGTTTTCAATAAGCTTTGATAGCAGAGATTCAGAATTTTATCTTCATGGATCCAAGCATTTCTATTTAGAGTTTCCTGGTTTCAAATCAATACAAAGAGTTCTTGCAGCTGTTCAGTTTCATATTCAGGAAGCTAAGCTAATCACAGGTGCTGTGTTTCATGGTAAAGATGACAATCTTCCCTCCACTCAGCTGTTTTCCTGATAAAATGACAGCAAATTATTTCGTCTTATCAGTACTTTAACCTCACCTCTGTCCCTAATGCCCTACAGATTGAGTAGGTGACTTATATAGAATATGGGAGATAAAAGACTAAAGTAGGCAACTGGGATGGTTCCTGCCAAGTTCTGGAAGTAACTACACTTCTGTAGAGGCGTCTTCTTTTCAAGGAAGAGACCTTCCAAACAGTATGCAAGCCCTATCTTAAAAATTCCATCTTTATGAAGAAGATGCATTTGGCTCTGCCTACCTATTGGAAACATGAGTTACACAGTAAGGAGGGGGTATTTCTTTTAGATTGTAAAGTCTGCTAATAAATGCACCATAAATCCTAATAAATTTGAAATATGCATCAACATGTAGAGCAGGGGTTAATTTGGGCAAGTTTGTGCTTGACTGAAACAGTCATCAGGAACTGAAACTAGTGGTTTCATTGAACTTAAGAAGTGCTTGTTGTTTAAGGTTTGCACCAATAATTTTGAGACTTATGACACATTTTAATCTTAATCATTACTGGTCATTACAGGGTTCCCTGTCATTAGATCACAAGAATCCCAGAATGACTTGGGCTGGAAGAGATCTTAAAGATGATCTCATTCCATCCCTTTGCCATGGGCCACTTCCACTAGGCCAGGTTGATTGTGTAACAGTGTTGTTCATCCTTGCCGTGAATGTGTTCTTGTCAGCTATAATATTTTTTACAAAGAGTCTTCTGCTGCTTGCTGCTAATTAACATGCAATACCCTTGTTTCTTATTAGTATCTTGGCATTGCATTTTATGGTGGAAAACTCACTAGAAATGCTGTCCAAGGGTATATGCTTTCAGTAATTCATGATAATAGGATGTTGGGTTCTGTAAAATACTTGTAAAGGATGGTTTTAATATAGCAATAATTGTGTATTTCAGACACTTGTAAAACTCCTTTTTACTCTCTGTAACTTTCCAATATAGTTTTATTGAATTAACAAATCAAAATACAGGATTGAAAACTAGAAGGTCTTTTCTACAACTGAGAAGTAAGTTACAGTTCACTTATGTACAATAATTAAAAACTGAGATTATGTAGAGCCTGACAGTATTGCATACATTTGGAGATCATGGAAACCAGCAAAATCTAAAAGAAAATTCAGAACCACTGAGTATTCTGGGTTGCAAAAGACCCAAAAAGATCCAAAAAGGATCATCAAGTCCAGCTCTTAAGTGAGTCCGTGTGGGTTCAAACCCAAATGTGGTGTTAGCAGTGCATGCTCAGACCACCTGAATTCTGAATTAGATCCATGTGTGGTTACTTCTAAAGCTCATTACAAAATGGAAATATCAGTGCTTTTATTGCATGAAAAGAAAACGAGCTTCATTGTTACATGACAGATACACTGTTAGATCAAATGCGCACTTTAGTTACTGGGATCCTGAGCTCTGACAGTGCTGCAGCTTGGTGGACTGTGACTTTTACTGGGGAATTCCAGGCTGTCCATTCACAGAGGCTTTAAAATGTGAAAGCAATTAGAACTGAAGCAGTAAGACAAGTGTTTCTGATAAGGAATGCAAATCACTTTGGGAGGGAAAGATCCTACTTCCCCAGGTTCTTCTAAGTTATAGTGTGCTTGTTTTTTCCTTCAGAAAACAAAGCCTGCAGATTAAAGTATTGTCAGGAAGATAGCCAAATTGTTCAACTCTCTCAAGGTTTGTTTTCTGGTGGGTTTTTTGGGTTTTTTTTTTGTGTTTTTGTTTTTGGGTTTTTTGCTTGTTTCTCTTCTTGACATCTCAGCTGTTTCTGACTCTTGTTTGAGACAGTTTGGTCTTTTTGGTTCAAAGTTATCCTTTAAATATACTCTTTAAATTTCTGTAAAAATAATACATCATTCTGGAATCCCTAAAGAGTGGGTAAGGAGAGGAGCCTTCCATAAAGCAGTTGTTGGTATTATGATCTACTGGACGCTTATGACAATATTCAAAGCTCCTGTAAAAAAAAGTAATTGTTTTCTTTACTTCTCAATTTTTCATTTTATTGTTTTACTTTAAAAAAGATAAACCACAAAATACCTTTAAATGGGCTAGTATCAGAATCATCTAAACCTGGTATATAACAATGAATAGATCATTGTTGTTTGGGGTTTTTTGTAAAATAATGTGCTAGAAAAGTTGTTTGGGGTATTAAATACCCATTAGCCCATCTGAAATCAGTTATAAGCTTTGTTAGAGCTAATAAAAAAAGGGACAAGGTGCCTTCCCTCTCTTGGGGTGAGTGGCAATTTGATTCAGTCATTTAACAAGGTAATACTGTACCTTGTTGTAGAAAAATTGAATAAATGCTTTCAGCATCTCAATTGATTTTTATTTTTTCCTTAAAGCTTTAACAAAAAATCCATATATATTTCAACAGACTCAAATTAGGTGAAGATCCATTTTGGACTGACCTGCAAAATCAAATTACCTTTGATATGTGAGACAAGTCAATAGCCACTTTTACAGAAGACAAAGGTGGAGATTTACAAATGTTTTTGTATCTAAGAAGGTGTCCTGGTGAAGAGTAGAGGTGAAGTTCATAGCCAGCATTTTCCTCATTGGGGCTGTAGTGGCAACACTTATGCTCACTTACCTGTAGAGCCCTTCTTTTGCATTAAGGGCCTGGAGCAAGTCAGGCTTTGGGCTTACAGGCCACACAATAGGTTAGCTTTATCTAAATTTGAAGATTATTCAGAATACTAGTTTGATGATTAAACTGCAAGGAGAGTAATTTCCTTTTTTGTAAAACAAAGGAATGCTTACTGAAGTAGTATATATATTATATATCTTACAATGCATATTGAAATACAACACTGCAATTATTTTGTCAAACAATTTGTTTGGCATAAAGATCTTTGACTGGAACTTTTCCGTAGGTGTAGCTATACTGCTGTTTTGAAGTAGGCATGAATTATTCTAAACGTTATTGCTAAAGAATGACTTTTCTTTAATGGCCACAATTCTGCTTCCTCATAGTGAAAGCATTGCAATGTTAGACAGTCCCTGAACTCCCAGTCTAAACTTTGTCTTCACAAAGGGACATCCTGTGCCACCAGTGGGCAGGAAGGGATTTGCAGGGTGTGTCTGCCTGCTGGTTACAGAAAGGTGTAAAAACTGCATTCAGAAATAATTTTTGTGTTCCAGTTTCCTAAACTTTCAGCAAATAATCTACGGCAGTCTTAGACCCAGAATGAAGGTTTGATTTTAGTAATCATGCACATATTCTAAATAAAAATAAAATCTGCATCTACTATATGGTAATGATGGCTAGAATAAAATAAGTTGAAATAAAATAAAGAATACTACTTCAATTTTCCATGTCTTGATTTGTTTTATTGTCTCTTGCATTTCCTGTAATGTATAGGTGTTTGATAATGGGATGCTCACTAGTTAGAGTAGTTAAGAGAAGATGTTGGAAGGACTTTCTTACTTTCAGTCATAGAATGAAACCAAATAAGATCATTAAGAAACTTCAGTAAAACATGTCCTCTTCTGTGAGGCCTTGGATTATTTTGAGTTGTAATTACTTTTTTTCCAAGAATTTCATACTGATATGTTAAATGAGACCTCTTAGAAAAATCTGAGCGTGGGAAATATTCTTAAAGAATATAGCTACTAACCTGAGGAACAAAGGCAGACTCAGACTGGTTGGGTTTGTTTTTTTTCCAAATTATCCTCTACTATCTAATAACAGTGGGACATCCCAGCGAGCTCACTGAGACAATGCAATTGTATAATCAAGCTTAAAATCTAACACAAGGTGTATTGTCCAAGTGTTCTTTCTGTCCAAAAGTTGTGAAATGTCTTGGGAGAAATACAGATCAAAGGAAAAATTGGAACAGTAGCTCATATCATGTACAACATTCTGTAAAATAAGTATAGATTGCACCTCTTTGACATGGTTTATTGGCACAGGATGGTCTACGTACATCTGGCTGCTCTTTGCCTGTCCTGCTTGAAGGAACTTCCACAATCTTATTGTTCAAAAGGAGAGCAAACTACACAAACTGATTAACTTACCAAAGGAAGATGGCAATGGGGATAATTTTTTCTAGCTAGCAAGAAAAGAAACAAACTCCCTATGGCTTCATCTGAAGATACAAATTTAGAGCACATCAAATCAAATTTGGCAGTGCCTTCCTACTTGCTTTGCGTAACTTTTTTTTTTTTTTTTTTAGAAATTAAATCAGTGCTGATCTTAACCTGTGCATTCTCACAGCTAAAATTGGACTGAAAATAAGTGAAAATAAGCATTGACTTGAAAACAAACAAAGCCTTGTTTGAAGTTGCAAACTGTTCTTGAAGAGTGTATGGAAAATGGGTTTCTGAACCAGCTGTCTGCTTGCAGTGGGTATACAGTGGATATACAGAATATCACTCAGTGAGTTTACCCAGTATTTATGGAAAAAAAGCCTAGTACTCCATAGTTGCAAGAAAAAGCTTACTGACTTACTTCCCTCATTCCAGTTTTGATCACTACGTTCCCTGTAGGAAAACCCGGAAAACAGGATTACCAACTGCACAAAATTGTCTCCATCCTCAAACCTGGAGAAACCCTTTTCAGGTTCTTGATGTTTAGTTTTATAATAAAAACCTTGTCAGTTTTTGACAAGAAAAAGTAACTGCAAAGCTTAAAGTTAGTAGTCTTTTTGATCCTTTAATCTCCTTTTGTCCTCTCAGTATTTATAAAGAGAGCTGTCAGTATAGTGTACTTCACCTCACGGTTCATGACACCATCTCCTACTGCCACTCTCTGATTTAGGCTTTTCTGAAAACCTGGCTCAAAAATGTCACAAAATGGAATTAAATTGAAAGGTAGAAGAGGATTCTCCTCAGTTTGTGTCTTCCTTTCTCTGGCCCCTGAGATAATTGTCTCTAAATTTTCCACTTTTTACATATGCTTTTCCATTTGTCAGATTTCAGGAAAAAGGCTGGGCTGAAATCGTTACATTGATTTGTCAATGCTTAACTGATAATACAATGAAGGTATCACTGCACTCACTTTTTTCCTGCCACTGCTCCTTGCTTTTCCATTTCCAGCACAGCTGCAGTGCTAATTGCTAATTGTTGGGCTTTGTAAAATTAGCCAGTGCTATAAATTGTAAGTAGTAATGACTAAAATCTGGAGTCAATTATGTAGTCAGTTTTGCGTAAGGAAGAGGTGCACCATCACTCTTCAGATGTAGCTAATGGATTCAGCATTGTCACCTCCTAACAGAAAAAGCTTTTTATTTTTCTACAGGAAAGCCAGATGGTTTCTATCTGTCCTTCATAGCAGATTTGACCTTTAAATGAGAAATCATCAGGGACCGGTGATTCATTGGCAGACAAAGGACTCAGCAGGCATTAGAGGACAGTGTCCTAATTGACTGAGCTCTGTTTCAGATGTCCATTGATTAAAGAAGGTGCTGCAAAGATGCTTCATTATAGGCGAGGTTATTGTGAGCACAGACAGCACAAATACTTGGCTCCCATAAGCAAGAGCTTAACTGCTGCTTGTGAAAGTAGCCTCACACATTTTGGTATCACCTTTGGATAGACACAAAAAAGGATAAAATCAAACTGTCCAGAAGAGAGGACAGTCATCTGTCTGTGGGCTGTAATACTGAGAGCACCCTCTGCATTTCCAAGGCTGTGTGAACACTGATGGGGGTTCACCCCCTTTCACAAGAAGATGGTCAGTCTAATTGTTTGGAAACTAACAAAAAGACAGAGCAGACATGGTTGTTGTCTTTTTTTTTTTTTTTTTAACATAATATATGTCAAAGTAAAATTATTTTTATTCTACAGGTATAAAAGCTGAAGCAGAGATGTGACTAGAGGTACAGAAAGCTTCTGAGCTAACTTGTTTCCAAACCTGACCTAATTTTTCCAAGTTTTTTCATCTGGCTTGTAGTGAAACTCACACTGCTTTCCCCCCACTTGTCCTTCCCAGTCAGCCAAAGGATAATTGAGAGTTGAGTTCCCAAGTTAGTGAAATGGAAAGGACTTTCTAAGTTGGAGCTTGATAAGCCTTTTTAGGCAGTGGATATATGTCCCATTTCACCTGATCAAAAGTAACAGTCAGTATTTGTTAAAAGATGGTGCTAGGGAATCTTCCTAGCATTTATTAATGCCGGTAAGAAATTTACTGGAGTAATAAAATAACTTTTTCTTGATTAGAGTCTGTTTCAGTACTATTTTTTTTTGCTGCTCCAGGGAGGTTTATGCTTTGTAAAAGTGTCACATTGCCATGGAGCTTATTTTGCTTTGGCAGACGTTCATTTCTCTGTCCATTTGGGTAATGACAGTGCAGCTGCACACCCAGCTTTTTTGTTTCTAGGCTGTTGATTTTTTCATGCATATTAATTCATTTCAAAATACTGAAAAAAATACAGAAGTTGCAGTAAACATCAAAACATGAACCAAGTGTGGGAACACTCATGTGCTCCTTCTGCTTTTTATCACAGTCTCTAGTTCATTTTATGTTTTTCACCAGTATGATAAAATTGTGAGCTGGAACAGTGTCATCTTTGAGCACTGTAGTGGCTGAAACCCCAGTTCTCACAAAAGTTCAATTTAGAGATGTTTGCTAGCATCTTTGCTGTCTTCTGTTAAAAAAAATATATATATATTAAAAAAAAAAAAAAATAGGGAAGCCCCCTAACTGGGCTTCTTTAGAAACCACATTTTGTTCAAATTGAACACTTGGAAACAAAAACTGTTGTTAGAATAGTCTCTCAAATTAAGTTGTTCATGCAAATAAATCATCTGAATAGTTTGTGGTGTGAGTTTGGACTGCAAACAACACGGATAGCAGAAAAATATTTACTGAAAAAGATGAAATGTGATAAGGATTAAGCCAAGTACTTAATGCCAGTTTCTGCCACATGAGTATTAAATGCTGACTACTGTAATAATTACATGGCAAAACAGTAAAAATAATCACCAAAAAATACTGGTTTTTTACTGTTTTTTTGTTTGCTTGGTTGTTTTTTTTTTGCTGTTAATTGATCTTTGTCTCGTTTTAGTAGTGCTTACATCCAGTCTATATTCTGACCCACTGGGAAAGGACAATGAAGTTTCTCTTTAAAGCAGCTGAAGTTTCAATGAGCAATCCCATTGTGTGATAAAATTGTATAAAACATAAGCAGTGTTGCTTAATGTTGGTGGAAGAATAAATACTAAAGCACTCACCAGTCTTCAGAATGTCTGACTTGCAATTTGTCTGAAAACTAAACAGGATTAACAAAGAGATCTTATATGTCATCTTAAAATGCAGTACTACCATTAGTAATTCTGAAAAACAGAGCTACAAGTGTCCATGAAATACGGATTTGGTGGCTGCCCTACAGGTTTTAAAAGCTTCCATAGACTTTCCAAAGTTTATCCATAACCTGGAGCTTTAAGTACCCAATCCATTTCAGATAATGTTTTATGAGTAAGAAGATGCTTGCTAGTGAAAAATTCCTGAGTTTAATATGGTAACTGTAGTCCACATTGTAGAGCAGATCTGATTTGAGGACAAAAAAGTCTATACAGATCTGCTCTTTGGTGGAAGGGTGAGGACAGTCTTGTGCTTTGGGTACAAAAGGGCCAAGTGAAAATCTTGGAACTCTGCAAGGAAGTGCACTTACCTACAGTAGTACTACTCCCAGTTGTGTTTTCATATGATTTCTCAATCCTAAGCCTCCAAAAATATCACTCCAAAAATATAAAATAGCCAAAGACAGAAGTTGAATTTGGAGATTCATTCAACTGAATGAAGACACTAGCCTGCCCATTTTCTTAGATCTTTAAATACCGTTCTGAATAAGATGATTAGTATTTTCTTGAATCTTGAATCATCTCCTCCTTTTGTCATCCTTTTTTCTACTTTACACAGTTCTGTGGGGCTTACTGTGAGTTTTCTGTGAAATCAGCTTCATAGGACATCTTCAGTGCCATTTTCCAAGCAATACTCAGTTCTTCTTGAAGACATTTCAAGGAAAAGAAGAGAGTCTGAGTTTACCATCAGTTAACATTGCCTGTTATCTGGTAGATGTTGTGCTCTTCTGTCCGAGTTAGATTTTTGGGATAATCATGGTGCAAAGTAGTGTTTCTTTCTTCTGTTCCTGTAAAATATTCTTTCCCCTTCTTTACCTTGCTAAATTTCCATCTGTGGAGGAAGCCCTGTCCTTTGACAGGATTCCTCCCTGGAGATCTGCCCCCTAAGATAAGACAAAACTGCCTAGTCATGGTGACTAAGCTGTGAACCCCTTCCTGCTTCAGAACCCCATGCTATCTTCCTGTTAACTATTGGTCCTCTTTCCAATTCTTCCCTTCCCAATAAAAACCCAGCTTTTTCCCAGTTCAGTGGTTAGGTCATCACTGCCCCCCTTTGTTGAAGCTTGCAATAAAGCCTTTCTGCAGAATGCCACATGATGTCCTGTCTCTTGTCCATGAATGGAGCTGGCTGGGCTGAACAGAGCTGATCACTTCAAGAGCAGAAATAACATCTGAAGAGCTGATCACTTAAGCCTCTGCTTATGCTCCTAAGGGTTACCCCTGGCTGGAAACTGCCTGGGTCCCCCGGCCAGTGGCTCCTTCCTGGGTTGTCTATCTGGGTTTGTTGCTGGCAGAACTGGGGGTTGGACAGACCCCCAGACCCAGCCACAACACCCACTTTCTGTGTGATTCTGCTGCAAGTGACTATCACCTTCTTTTTTCATCATCAACAGTTAAGCCACAATTACACTTAAATGCTTGTCCCCTCACCCTCAGTCCCCATATTTTCTTCTAAATTGTCCTTGATGTTCTTTTCCCCTTTTAATTTTTGTCTTTTGAAAAATAGAAGCAGTATCAGGATAACTGACAGAACTTCCTTACAAAGTGCTTTAAATTTAACTGAAGTATAGCAAAATTTCTAGTCAAACAGTTTCTTAAAACTCTTCAATCCTCTTGTTGTACACTTTGATGCTAAACTATTTTCTGTTTAGGGGCATAGGAACAACTTTAATTTAGTTTCAAGTTGAATGCCAGTATCTTGATAGACTATTCTTACTCAGCCTCTTCATCCTTGGAACATTCAAGTTCTGCTGTTGAGATTTAGTGTTTCAAAAGAGTATTTGTACACTGAATGGTGTTTAATGTCTCCTCTGGAAACAAAGCAAAAGTTCAACTAGATTCATCAAGTGTATTTTTTTCTCTGTTTTACATATCCTGAACTATAACAATGCATTTGATTTAAGTATCAAAACGGGAGCTCTAACTTAGTCTTCAGGTGGCATGTCTTTGATGCCTTCATGATGGTCATCATTCATAAGTGTGTAGAATGAGATAATTGTATATCTCCTCAGAATTTCACCCCCTGAATTCACCTCTAAAAATCTCTTTTTGTTAACCTCATCTGTGAGAAACTATCAGCTTTTAGAACTCATCCCACATTGGAACTCAAGAGATTTCAAATAAGAATTACTGTTGCTTTCTACAGGAGCTATAAGTCAGTGTGTATTAATCTTGTTGCTGCTCTTGCAGCTCAAGAGGTAATTTGTAATTTTGCTTTGTTTCTTCTCCTCTAGGTTTCAGCAATCAGTTTTAATGCAGGGCTGAAAAACTTTTCTGCAAAGATCTAATACTGGACATCATTTCATCCTTCTGTTAATTGTGAACTGATTGCAAGATCTAACCATGGGTGAATTTCTTTGCACATATATCAATGTGCCCACTGTGTTTTGTGAGAAGTGGGTTTAATTAGTCATTCCATATAATGAAGCTGCATCTTAATATAACTGAGTGTGAAAATTCTGAGGTCTTCTATGGACAAATTAGAAGATTGCCAAAGAATTTGATTACTAAAGTTGTGTAAAGGAGTATTATGGTGATATTTTTCCTTTGTTTTCAAACTGGAGTTAGTGATTTTGCTGAATTCTCATTAACATCACCTTTTCTGTGACCACTAAAATAGATCTGAAAGAAATCCCTGCTGTAATTTGGGGATATATCTAAGCTTTTGCATAATTGCAAGCCTGTGAGTAGTCCATTAAATTCCGTTAGATTCTACTGTGTGCATCATTCACTGTCTAAAACTTCTGATGTGGGAATTAATGAACTTCCTTCTCATCCTTTTTGTTATGAAGATGAAAGTTCTTCATAACAAGAACTTCTTGGAATAATCTGCTGAATCTCTCACTAGAAACATGCTTCTTTGAAAGTTTGAACATTTTTGGCTTAATCCATTCTTTCAGATTGATCAAACATCTTTTTGAGAGGAAGTTGAGGAAAAACTCACTTTATGCTTAATTCAAACATATCAGCAACAGAGTTATAATGGCTATTCTGAATGAAAAAACTTTGTGATTATAGAACTCTTTTCCGACCTAAAGGATTCTATAATTCTATAATCTTTCCATACTGTGCTGGCTAACTTAGGCTTTTTATTACAATGCTGAAGGGCACTGTTTTGGAATATGTTGCCTTTGAAAGGAACACAGAGTTATACTGAAGTATAAATATAATATAATATAAATTGAAATCAGTTAGCAGTCAGCTGAAATCTTGGAGCATTTTTGCTGACTTAAAGAGGGTGGTCGAGCATGTGGTATTCTTCGTGCATAGAAAGCACACAAAATAAGACATGAAGGTAGTATCGCCTCACAAATTCAACCTTATTATGAAAATCGTTGAAATTACTTGGCTCACATTTTTGTCAATGGCTAAAAAATAGTGAATTCATGGAAAACGTTCAGGAAAGGCTTAACTCTGTCTTAGAGTCACAGCCACAAGAAGGATAAGAAACAAATCATTTGATATTTGCCTACATGAGAGATACTTCTGATTGACAGCTCTTTAATATAAAAAGTTTTAATGAGCTCAACTGTTTGAGATGGAAATTGGACAAATTCAGATACCAAATAAGTCACAGTTGTCAAACAGGACTATTAATCATTGAAACAATTTACCTAGGATGTGAAACATTCTGACTCGGCACAAAGATACGGTAAAAGAGATTGTTTGATACCATTTAACTGGTTCATTATGCAGGAGGCTGAAATACTTAAATATGATGGTCTCCACAAGAGCTTGAATTGTTTGAGATTTATCTTTATGAGAATAAAGCATGTGACTACATGGGAACAATAAATCTTCTACAACTAATGTGAATTTGCTGGGCAATTTATATGCTGTTAGCAGCACTACTTTGCAAGGTAACGAGTAATTTAAATGATGGTCATAGTATTGCTTAGGCAGTGCTAGGATCTAGGCTCATCAGAAGAGATTTTGAGGGGGAAAAGGATAAAACCAGGCTCAGTGGAGTTAGGGATGGGCTCCAGTATGTTAGGGAAATTCACCATCTGGATCAGTTCTGAACTGGTTTTCTTGGAATTAGTTAGAAGCTACAGAAAGGCATCTACTGCCCCTTCATAAATGTTCTTGGCATTGTTATTGCCAAGATGGAAATAGGAAAAATATAGTTGTTGCTCTTAATTATTGTGCATTCAGCTTTTAATTCATGTACAAGTTGCAAGAACTAAGCAGAATGTATTACTGGTATGATGCTGCTGTCAAAAGAAAAAATCATGTAAAGGGTAGCAGTGTCTCCAACCAATTGTTCATGGACAGTGGATACAACGTTAATGAAATTTACACTCACCATACAAAGGTCAGTTTTGATGGAATTGATTTGCTCACAGTCTCTTCCCATTCTGTATTCTTTACTTAACTACCTTACGGTTTCTGAAAGACAAACATTACCTGAAAGTAGGTTTAGAGTAATGAAGTGTTACATCCTTTCTAAAATTATTAGGATCATCCAGACTCTTCCAAATCTATATTTAATATGCAAAGTTCTGAGTTTTTTCTCAAGTGGCATTTCATTCTATAGTCAATATTATCTCTTTTTCTCATAGTATTTCAGTCCTGCTTAAACTTGTATTTCCAAGTATTTCTTTTGGCTTTTTGACCTTGAGCTTTGAAATTACTCATTTGAATTAGGGTACTGTTTATAGCTTATTTAAACACTATTTTTTTATTAAAGGATTTGGAATAGGTGTTTTAAATAACAAGTGTTATTAATAATAAATAACAAGTGTACATTTCCAACAATCTGCTGTAGCTTAGAAGTAAGAGAGATTCTTCACTAAACAGCCAAAATCACTCTGTCTGCTTCTGTATACATTGATAGAATAATTCATTTTTTTAACCATTCAACTAATTTTAGCCATTTCTGCTTCCATTCCAGGTGCAGGACAAGTTTCGTTTAGACCTGTCTGATGAAGAAGCTGTCCATTACATGCAGAGTCTAATTGATGAAAGTGTCCATGCCCTCTTTGCAGCTGTTGTAGAGCAGATACACAAGTTTGCACAGGTGAGGTATTTTCTCAGTTGCTGGTCTCTGTGATAGCTGATTAAGGCGAGAGGTTGTGAGTGGCAGGTTTAAGGCATAACTTCACTTTGTGATATATTAGTTCATTTTACTACAAGATGAAGCTGTGTTTTAGTTAAAAGGACTGGAGGACAAGCTTGTAGAGGTCCTATAAAAATTTTGAAGCACTTTAGCAATCGTGCAAGGTCTGGCATCTGGGACAAGGCAACTTCTGATGCCATTCCAGGCTTGGCATGAGCAGAGCCAGAGCAGCCCTATGGAGAAGGGCTTGGAGGTGCTGGTGGGTGAGAGGCTGGACATGCCCCAGCCATGGCACTCACAGCCCAGAGAGCCAAACGTGTCCTGGGCTGCATCCAGAGCCCTGTGGGCAGCAGGGGAGGGAGGGGATTCTGCCCCTCTGCTCTGCTCTGCTGAGACCCAGCTGGAGCATCCAGAGCTGGGGTCCCTACACAGGAGGGACAGAGACCTGCTGGAGCCAGCACAGAGGGCTACAAATGTTATCAGAGGGCTGGAGCACCTGTGCTAGGGAGACAGTCTGAGAGAGCTGGGATTGTTCAGACTGGAGAAGAGAAGGCTTCAGGAAGACTTTGGACCCTTCTTGCTCATGATCTGGGTTAACAACAGATTATTGCCTCTGTTATTTTTGTTATTACAATATACCCTGTTTGAAGAATGCAGTGTTTGACCCAGTGTTTTACTCTGTGCTGTCTTACTACATTACATAGTAAGACAATAAATACTTGATTACCATTTTAATAAAACTGTGTTCACAAAAGCATTTCTGCTTTGAATTTCCAGTATTTTGGGTTTTTTTTTCCCCTTAAAACTGTCTGACATTTAGTTGGTGTTTATTGGGGATTTAAGATATTACACTGTTTGCCTTAAATATTAGACCATGACAAGAAATGGATTTAGGAGGAAAAATTAAACTGCTCTGAAAAGCCTGTCATTACCCTGATTTTTAATTGATACTTACTTCAAAAGACTAGTGAAATTCTGATATGAAATTTCTGATATGAAAGGAGAAATATTGTTACAGCTATCCATTCTGCTAAAAAGCATCTGTTCTTTTCTTCAAACTAGTTTTATTTTGAAGAATTGCACTGTAGTGCAGGATAAGAAATAATGTCATTTCTATCTATGTATATATTTAATAAAGGTGAAGTTTTATGAGATGTGAAAAAAGGAAGGGTAATTACATGGAAATGATGCAAAATTTGTTGTCATTCACCATGGATTACTTTGAACTTCGGATGAAGGATGGTAATTTCATAAGACAAAGTGAAAATGCCTGGCATCTACCTTAGGGTTCAAAAACAAAAAACAAAACAAAAAATAAACTACTATAAATATTCAAGATTGAAGTTTTAATTTTGTCCAGTATATGTGTAGACCTTTCTTTTCATCACATACTGACAAGTCACTTTTTTAAAGACATGTCCTTTTACTTCATTTGCCTTAGGTGACTGCCACACTCTCCCAGATAATTGTTATTGCATTTGTGAAAGTGTATTATTAAGTCAGAGTTTACAGGTTTGATTCAGGTGACCTTTTCTTTTTCCATTCAGGCTTGTTTTTGCTTGATCTTTCTTCAGTTCTTAATTCTGCTTTTAAAGTCACGGGAGAGATTTGTTCAGAATATTTGAAAGTACCCAAGAATGTTGCTCCAGAAACTTGTACTACAGGTTTCTGGAGGATGGGCTCTGAGCAACCTGGTCTAGTGGAGGGTGTCCCTGACTATGGCAGAGGGGTTGGGATAAGTTGATCTTTAAGGTCCCTTCTAACCAAACCATTCTGACTCTGGCTCTCAGGAATGGTGTTCTAAGCAAAAAGCTGATACACATTCAAACAGGCACTGATTGCATCTTCCATTTGTATTTTTGGGAGTTAATATGCAAGCCTGCTGGTGTATTACATTTTGGATACCAAATAAGCAGATGTGACAGTTACTAATGTAGGCCTGATACAGGTACCTTATTTTGGGGTCTTTACCTCTCCAGCTGGCCCATGCTGAGTCTCAGCACAGAGAGCTTTCCTGAGGCTCTGTGCAATCTTTGTACACTGCTGCAGGGTGTGCAGCTTATGTGCTTTTAGCTTGCCTTTCTGCTTTGGGCAGCTGGTGCCTAGAATGAAAAACAAGTGTCTTGATTTGTAAGTGCTAAAGGCATCTCATGACTCCATGTGATGCTAGTTTTGGAGTTCCGGTTACTGCCTTTATTCATACCCTAAAAAATGTAGGCTTGCAGGCTTTCTCCTGCAAAGATAATGGATTGCAAATGTGAGGAGGATGCAAAAAGAACAGACACAGATTAATCAGCAGTTGACAAGTCTTAAGAATCTGCTCTCTGTTAATTTATTAAAAAAAATACACAAACAAACCAAACTTCAAAAAAAAAGTAAGTGAATTAATGTCTATTCTCTTTATATTTTGGGTGAAATAGGATGCTTCTTAGTGATACTTATTACTTCATCAGTCAAAATTATTATCTTTCCTTTGTCTCAGGCAGTCCTAAGAATTAGCTGCTGTAATCTTCATGGAGTCTGCAAATCGTTAAACAAATGAACAATTAATGGGTTGTGAATTTGCCATAAAGGCGTCCTCTTACTCAATGGCCAATTGAAGCTTTCAATTTGTTCATCTATAATTCTCCATTGAATTGCCAGTGGCCTTGTTTTCATAGTATTATAGGCTGTCTGGAAAAAAACCCCAACACTACACAGGTTTTATGATACAAGTGGAAACAGCAGATTTGGCCTAATGCCACAAAATATTTCATTTAAAATGCTGTTCAATACATTTTTTGCTTATCAGTAGATATTTATTCTTTTACTGACTCCAAAATAGGTCTGCAAGGAATCTGGGCAGTCTACTGCAGCACCTAAGAGCTTTTTAACAAGGTTGGTTATTATAGTAACCATGGTGTTTCAGTATTCTGTATGTCACTCTGCAGAAAGTAAAGTTCTTGGATAAAGTACTCTGGATGTTTTGGAATGAGCTCAGTATTGTTCTTTTCTAACATTCTAAATTGTGTTCAGTTTACAGCTGTGTTATGAAGCCTTTACTTTAGTTTCTAATGTGTCTCTAATCTGTTATTTTATCAAATATTTTACAGACCTTTTATGCACCGCCTGTCTCCTTAATGGTTATCAAAAAAAAAGTTGTCTCAAAAGTAAATAAATTCAGCATTTAGAATAAGGTAATGGTGTTGTACAATAGTTCTCAAGAGGAGGAAAAGGTGCATACTAATTTTAGTTGATACTAATGAAGACTGGATAGCCATTTCTCCCTGGAGAGTAATTTTCATTTTTTCAGTGTTATTTACTTCTGCAGAGGAAGGAAACAATCTACAGTTGAAGTGTCTAATTTCACATTTTATTTCCATTGTAAATTTACAAATCAAGTCAGTTGCATTCAGGGCTGAAATGGTAAGCAGTGGCTGGAAAAGTGAAAGCTTGTGGGATGTGGGGTGTCTCACCAAGTGTAACTGTACAGTTTTGGGGTTTATTAATGTTTGGCTGATAACTGTTTAGGAGCAAACTTTGTCTCAGCTGTAAATGTTGCATGAATTTAGAATATCTACCAGCTGTAACCCCAGCACTTCTGCATCACAGAACGCAGGAACCTCAGCACAGGGCTTCTGTTTTTATTCCTGCTGGATGCCAAAATAAGATAGGGAATGTCTACCAGCAGGACTGTGTGTATTAGATGAAATAATCTGTCAAGGGGCATAGAGTTGGTTTCCATGCTGCTTTTTCCCTTAAAAGGTTATGGAAATTACCTAGCCTTAGGCATTTCACCATGTTTTTAAACATAGAATTCAATTTCTACATAGTATTTGTTCTTTGAGGGTAAACCAGATTGAGTAATCTCTGTGCTGTTGTGCTTTTTCTTTTCTTTTAGTATTGGAGAAAATAAGCTTTTTGCCTGCTTATGGTGGAAACAAGCAAATGCTCAAAACAGAGACATTTCTCAAGACATTGTGGACTTCACCAATCGGTTTTGGAAGGCAAAAGCTGCAGATTTAATAGCGTGAAGAACTGAGAACTCAGAAGGTAGAGAAGCTTTTTGAGTCTCTGTTCATTAAAGGTTTAAAACCAACTACTTTTTAAAGGAAGATGATTGTTTGTACCATCTTTGGGAGCCTCAAAGGTTGAAGTAAGCAACTTCTTCTCAAGCCAAAGATAACTGGAAGAGGTTGGATTTAATGGTGAATTCTTGTACATGTTAATATATTTTCTTATTTAAAAATAGAAGTAGATACAAAGCTAAAGCAGGGAGGCTACAGTGTCTTGGTGTGGAAAAACCCCTCACAAAACCACGAGCAATCCCCTCTTATCCCTCCTCACCCACTTTGTTCCTTGAGTAAATTTTAAATGTAATTCATATTATCCTTTATTTCCTGCCTTGGGCAATGTTATTGTTTAGAACGGACAATCATTTCTTGCCTGCTTACAGAAGAGTTTTTAAATGCTGATAAGTTACCCCAGCTGTAGGCAGCCAATTAAATGATCACTAACAGGCTCAGCAATGGGAATGCACAGTGAGCAGTTCAGTATTTCACGCTTTAACTCTAAATGTTTTCTGTACAGTGATTATATATTCTTCACTCTAATAAAAACTTTTGTTGTTGCAGTTTTGAGGTGTTCTGTTTTGTCTTTTTAATCTTACCTGATGAGACATAGTATACTATAGGATTATGTTTGTAACTACTGTCTTTTTGCAAGAATTTTCACTTCTCAGTTTATCAGATGCTGGAATAAGGCCACTCATGAAATGACTTTTGGACCACATGTTGAGTTCATAATGAATCTGGTTTGTATGATCAATAATGTAATTAGCTCTTCATAATGTGTGGCTCTCTTCAAATAATAGTCCAAATAGTCCTATATTTTTTTAAATAACATTTTAAGTCAGGAAGAAATCCTTCACAATTACAAAGATAAGAGGGACTGATTTGCATGTGAATCTGACTGGTATTTTTGAGTCAATTTTGCTCTGTGCTTTTGTCCCTTTTTTCCCCTGTATATGTAACTTAAGAGCTGTATTATCCTAGTTGCTTAGTGCTCATGTTGTCTGGGGACACACAGTGTCACAGAGGAGCCACAGTAATACCTTTTATCTTTAGCTTACTCTTCTTTGGAGAAGTAGTAATTACCATTTTCTTGTGGTTTGGTTTAGTTTTTCATTTCTGTCAGACTTACACATTCCTCTACTCTCTGTTTTGCATGAAGTTGTTCTACATACAGTGCTTTGTGGTATCTTCTAAGTATAGTTCTGAGAGCCTGGACTTCTCAGATGTTCAGAGAGAATTCTGTGGAAAAAAAAGTCTCTTTCCTTCTTTCAGTATGTTTCAGATGTGCATCCTACGTGCTCAGACAACTTCTGATCTTTATGAAGCAGCCACACTTTATTTGACTTGAGTTCTTGTTTCTGACCCCCCAGCCCTTTCAACTGCACATATTGTAGGAATTTTCCTCTATTTATTTTGAAGAAAACTTCCTGTTCGTCCTGCTCAAGTCTAATTACGAAGGATATGGGCATGACCCACTGTGTACCAGTTGACCAGACAGGCCAAGGTTGTCTCCTTATTAAAACCCAAAAGACATCATCAACTTGATCCTACAACACATTTCACTTTGCAGAGATGTTTACAAACTGTTAACTGTTGACCTTTATAAACACATTACATATTAATGGATGGTTGTTCACTATGTCTTGTGTTTTGGAATTAACCTGTTCATATGCTGGACTATGCAACAGCCTTTTAAAACTGTACCCTTAAGTTGTAAATGTTAGCACATGAACCCAAGTGGAATGTGATTACAGGTAAAGCTTAGGAAGAGCCAGTTCACTATCCACTTTTTAAGTGGAGAATATCAGGCACAGAAGCAGAAAAGCCTGTCTGAATCAGTGGAAAATAGTCCAGCTAGTCTGTTCATCTGTTTCTGCATGTTGAGTGACTCTGCATATATTTTCAGTGTATTTTCCAAAACATTTTATAAAACAGTGAGCACTGACCAACTGGATATGTCTCTCATCCAGCTAGTGGCTTTTTTTAGGTTGATGCGCATATTCTGTTCCTAGCTCTTAGGAACCTTTTCAGTATAAAGATCAGGACAGGACTGAGACTGCTACAACATACTGGACATAAGCAGATTTACACTTCAAGCCTTGTCTCCTAAATACCAAGTATTGTTGAAAATTGAAAAACATCACTATGGTTGTTTTATTTAATAGTCTTATAGAAAGTTCTGACTTTGTTTTGTAAGATCTAATGGCTCTTAGCACTTAATTTGGCATCATTTATTTAAAGTAAAACAGACAGCTGAAAAGAAGAAAAAACAAACAAGCTATGATGCTGAGGGGAAATAAGTCACTTTGTTTTAAATGAAAGGTTTTCTTTTTATTTTTGTATGTTACCAAAATCTTTGATTTACTGCCGTTAATATGTGTAATAAGTTACCTATCACTGATACCACTGTATAATACCATGAGTGTATTGTGTGTCTGTTGTCTCTAATAAATTCTGAATCCCTTGGATAACTACATTAAATTCTGTCTTTAGGAGTACAATTCTTACAGTTGATGTCCTTGTGTATTTCACAAAGGTAGAACCCCAGTCAGGTGAAGTTCCCCACAGGAATGTCAGATAGGAGTTTCACCCTGCATTTCTATTTGTGAGAGTGCATAAACAGAGGGTAAACACCCACAGCTCTGCACGGAGTGAAGCAGTGAGCTCCGTCATGTGCATTGGAGCATGGTGCAGTGTGTGGTAGGAAAACAGACTGAACCAGTTGTGTCACAGAGTAACTTGTCAAAAATCATCCTGTTAAGTTCCTCCAGGAAGCATTACAGAGCAAAAGAAATAAAACTGTAATTTTGCCATGGACTTTTTTTGACCAGCAGTTGTATTTTATATTACTAGAGATAAAAAGTGCAATGAAACTACCTTGTGGGTGCTTTATTTGCCTTTCAGCATTCATCTTGGTCTCATACTGATCTTTTTTTCTTATGGAATCTGTAGTGGTTCTTTGGGATAGAGGGTGGAAGAAGCAAAAGAAATAATTTTTCCTTCCCTACTGTAGCCTGTTGGTTGTTTTCAACTGCGAGTGCATCAGGAGCAGAAAGTGCCACTGTAGGCTTTTCTTTTAGGTTAAAGAAGCAATAATGGCCAAAGCAGTATTTTGGGGGAAGGCAGGGTAGGGGAAGAGAAAGATGTGAATGTGCTCTGTAGTTTCAATACAAAAGGCCTCTATCCTTTTGGCAAGAAATATCCCTGTTTCTATACACAGTTACCTTGTTTTGTTGTTCTTGTGTGCAATTTAAAATAGTAAGTGCTTTAGCAACGCTTTACAGGAATAATGACTTTGGAAAAGGGAAGAAGGAACAGTGAATGGGAATCTTAACACCCCCTTGCAGAGTGGGGATAGCAGAAAGAGAGGTAGTGTAAATGGCCTGCCTTTTGTTGTCAGGAGAGGTTTTAGTCACAAGACCTGGTATCATCAGAGGATGGTAAAATACTGTAGTTATTATGAAGTATCTGAAGCACCAACATTTAAGGAGTCTTAAGGGAGTCATTGAAAACAGATTGCAGGTGGATTGTGTTAGAATAGATTTTTTGTAACCTCTTCAGCTGATGTGATGATTCTTTGTAATAGTGAGGCTACTCAAAGTGTGATATCCTGTCCTCCCATCATTTAGATTGGACCCTGCAAGGGGGAATGGAATTTCATTTTGGAGGATAAAATGCCCAACCCTGGTTGCTTCCTGAATAGTAACAGTGAAGTGGTTCACCTACCTGGGTTCAAACCTGAAACAGCAAGGACACTGCTTCAAGAAGAATTTGTAACTCATCTACACACAGGCATTAATCACTTCAGCTGTGTGTGGGACAGTCTGTTCCAAAGGGAGCTAAACTATGCCCCAGGGCGGTACTTAAATTCCAAATAAAACTCCTTTGCAGTTAGACACTGTGCAAAATTTAACAGAACTGTTTGGAATTTCTTCCCCTGATGAAAGTGTGTACTCTTCATCAGTGGTGAGGGATCAGAAGGTAGCAGTTTACAAGAGTCAATGTTCATAACCTGCAGTGTAAGAAAAGTGATGTGAAGGTATGGCTGAACCAGTGTGGGCATTCTGGGTAGCTCTGGAATCCTCTGTTCCATGGCAGGGAATTCACTTTAGTCCATCCTGTAATCCTTACAGTGACAGATAATTCCACTTCCCTTGTCTTGCTCTGTGTTTAGATGTTGATTGGATTATGTAACAGGTAAATCATACAGATATACATCCCAAAGTGACAAACAAACTGCTTTGTCTCTACTTCATCTAAAAAGTGGGAAGATAGTTTGCCACAGTCCTTTTTTGGTGTGTCTTCTTTCACTGGGCATCAGAATATAAAGAATTGTAACCAAAGGGTTTTCTCTCTCACATCTAATTTAACATCTCTCACTGGTTTCAGACTGAAAAACTCATATATAAAATGAGTTATAAAAAAAAATATTTCTTTTTTAAATAAGTTTCTTTTCTTGAACAACCATATGAACAGTTTTCTAGCTGAGAAGATAGGAAGTAATTAGGTAGAATCTGCTTTTAACACACCACTCACAAGACTTCTTCCCTTTGAACTTCAGGTGGAGTAACCTAAGTTCCATATCTGGGTGCATGTATAGAGAGATGGCTGTGCATCTTGGCTGCCTGATGGTGTAGCTGCTTGTCCTCTGTCCTCAGGGCAGGGACAGAGCTTTTTTTTCTTTTCCAGTAAATACTGGATTGAGTTTTTTTTCCCTTTATTTGGTGATGTCAGTGTACTTATTCAGTGGATTTAGAAGTCCTTTAATTTTTCTAATGCTGTATTTTCATTAACTGACATACAAGTAAGAGATTTCTGATGAAAGCACAGTTGGTCTAGTAGAAGTGTCTATTCCCTGAAGTAGGCATCTTCCATTTCAGCCTTGGAATTTTTCTCCCTTTGTCTGTCCCTGCTGGGAGCCATTCTTGTGTAGATAACTTCCCTGATCCTGCAGTGACAGACTCAGATGCTGTGTTTTCTGACCCCAGGGTGGTTAAGGGGAGATGTTGGTGCAGTGATGGTTGTCTGAGTCATTCACCAGCCTCAGGGATGAGGACATCTCTGGCATGGCAGGAAGCTCCTTTAGAGGAATAATTCAGCTGAAGTCTCTGGTCAGGTTCTGCTTTTCCAAGGGAAAGCACAGCTGCAAACCTTGGGACAATGAATGAGGTTGTCTTAAAACTACACAGCAGAGATCTGGCTATGGATACCTGTAACACCTGTCCTTGCTGAAATCCTGAATATGGGGGGAAAAAATGTGGTTATATAGTTCAGAGATGTTTTGCATAGTTAATCCACTACATTTACTAAAACCTGGAGGTGGTATGTTTTCAATGATGTTGGGCCATACTGCTCTTACCTTCCAAGCTGCTGTGTGCCATTAACAAGGTGCTGTGTGGCATCTTACCCTGCAAACGAGGAGATGACAGGTCTCAGCTCCTATTCTGCTTCTAACTTGGCAAATGCTACTTTTGAATTGAGAACTGAGAGGATCTGTGCTACAATCATGGCATGTTGTCCATTGGCCTTGAAGATTTTTTGCTTCTTGAATTTCCATTTCCCTCCCAGCTCTGTAGACTCAGTGGTGCAGAACTCATTTTTAACTTGTCTCACACAAGAAGTACCAAAGCTTGGGGCTTTAATTTGAGATGGATCTGGGAAGTGCCATTATAACTTGCCAAATAGCAGTATGTTTTGATTGCACTTTGTGTTCAGACTTGGTTCATTGGCTTTTGTTTGTTCCATACCTTAGAGCTCAAATGTGCCTGAAAAAATGTATTTTGCTGGAACAGAACCCCTGTT
Organism: Parus major; assembly: GCF_001522545.3. Lineage (NCBI taxonomy): Eukaryota > Metazoa > Chordata > Aves > Passeriformes > Paridae > Parus > Parus major. The sequence goes on along the minus strand of NC_031799.1, from coordinate 3,931,591 downwards.
CCTGTCAAACGGTGTTCTGGCAGTTCTCTCCACCCTTCTGTCTTAGAAAGCTCTAGTAAAAATAGGGAAAATTAATATGTTTCTGTGCTTTCATTAATTTAATTAATCCTACAGTTCTGTACATGGACAAGTAAAGCTGAACTGAAATACAGCAGTTTTTCAGCTTAAGCAAGCAATAGCCGCCAGACACATTGTCAGGCCTTTTGATCAGTGTCCATGTTTCCTGCATCCATGTCCAATTTTAGTGCGTACCTGATCCTGATTAAACATGTCATAACAGATAAATTATTTCATTCAGTGAACAGATACAATCAGTAGGATAGCTAAAAGATGTATGATTTTTTTTTCCTAGTTTATTACCACATGGAATGCAAATGGAGCTGTACAAGAAAAACTGAGAATGACGAGTCCCAAGGATTATTTTCTTGTTTACAGTTTCAGACGTATAAACAACCAAGAGTAACTCATTTAAAACTTGGAAATCAGCATAAATCAGGATGCCTACAGCTCAGTCCTACATCTCTATTATGTGTGTATACCTAAGGCTTGCTTAGCATATGCTTTTCCACTATTTCATTATTTGGTTGTCCATGTTTATATATCCCTGATCATGCACCTACTAATGTTCCTCAATAGTTTTAGTGTTGAACCTTCTGTTCAGTCATAAAAGGTTGCTGGTTTTGTTGCTCATACTGAGTTCTGTTGTAGCCATTTTTCAGCCTTGGTGTTGGTACTGGGGCAAAGGCAGGCACAGCTGTGGTGGTCAGGTTACCAGCTGTCCTGACTTTGTGCCTGCAGTGTCAGTCTTGGATTAGACTCTCTCTGAAGATGCAGTCACTGTTGAATGCTTGAATTCAGTTTGCACAAAATATTGTAATGCAGGAGAGCATGAAAGGAGAAATCTGGGGCCACTGCAGTTGCTGCCACACTGACACAGATTTGGGGCAATTATCCCTATTTTAATTATACTAGATTAAAGCTGCCAGCTGTATGCATGTTCTGATTCTGTATGTTTCAGTATCTACAGGACCCTTGTCAGACTACCTTTGGATAACGTCTCAAGAATCTCTTCTTCCCATTTGCCTTGCCAGACAAGCAGGTAAGGATCACTAACCTTAGCCTTTTATTTGGGTCACGGATTAGGATTTCCAAAGGAGATTTGTTCAAGGTAGGGCCTCGATTTAACCACTGTCCCTCCTGGACTACAGGTATTGCAATACAGGAGCATAGATTACCCATGTTTTCCATGTTATCTTTGTCACCCTGCCATGGCAGTCTTGGCTACCTCAGACCATTTCAAATGGCACTCCCTGCTTCATTTTAAGCCAAATTGGATCAAGGCCCATGTGCCTGCTTTAGTACAAGCTGATTCTGAAATTACTAAATTCCACTGAGAATGCTGAATAGATTTCCATGGACCATACTGGGAACTTGATGCAGGTATTTCTATGAAGCCAAAATACAGATGTGACAGTTTTTTTCCAATACTGGCATGTTCCTTACAAGAACCAGAAGGTATTCCTAACTGAATGTCCCAGCCATGGGAGGCTTGGACAATTTTAAGAGAGTCAGGTCCTGCTAGTTGTCAGCAGAGAGATTCAAAGCACTGGGCCATCTCCACCGCTAAGAGGAGGTCATAGCCATGGACATGCAGACTCTGAACAGTGGAATTCACTGTGAGGTTTGGATTAGGTACATGTGCATCCAGCTCATGTTTAGGCTTTAATTTGTTTGACTCTATAGTCACACACTTGCTTTCCAAAAGGAGTCTTAGGTACAGGAATATTCAGGGGAAGGGTTAATCCTATCATATTTTCATCCAGCTTGTTACCTTTGTTTCTGTGGGCCCAAAAGATCTTTGTTTCTATGGGCCAGCCCATCTTCACCAGATATTGAGATGTTCACATACAATGAAGCATAAAGAATACAAGCCCAATCACTGAGCACTGTCATACTTTTCCCATACGCAGTGACTCAGCTGGGCTTGGAGCAACCTGGGCTACTGAAAGATGTCCCTGCCCATGGCAGGGGGTTGAAAAAAGGTGGTATTTCAGGCTCCCTCCAACCCAAACCATTCTGTAATTCTGTGATAGCTATAATAAGCAGTGTCCCCCTAGAACCATAGGAGGTGGTGGTGTCCCAAGAAGACAGACTGCTTTTCCCTAAATTTATTAACGGATGATGTGGCAGCAGAGAGCACCAGATTCTAGAAATGCCAACTTCTCAGAAGCTGGAGCAGAGTCAAGTGTATTTCACACAACTGGGCACATGACCAAGCTTAAATCACAGAGGAGATAATTACATGGCCCCAGGAAATCGAGTAGCTGTTGTCTTATGCCCAGCTTGGGCTCTGAATCTTCCCATAGCATCCAGTTGCCACAATAGCTAGGCTTCAGATGTGCTTTCTCTGATCTCTCCTATTTACCTGCTTTCAGGTGTTTTGTGAAGCTTAAAATAGAAAATGTGTTCAGTTCCTGGTAGTGGAAATGTGCCAAACAAGGCATAAATTATTAACTTTTCTAAGGTAGTGATTTGCATGAATTATGTGAAATTAAACATGAATTTCTACTCATCCTGCAGTTTTCAAATGTCTCTTGAGGACTTTATTAGTTATTCCCTTCATATTTTGTTTAATTCTATAGAATCCAGTGTCTTGTGTTGCAATGTAAGATATAACCAAAAGTATGTATTCTATTACCTGCTGTTAAAACCAGGTGGGGCAGTGTTCTTGATCTCCTCCATGACCCATCCCTTGTAATTGGGGGATCTCTTCTGTTAATTGGCCATTGAGTCTCACTGCAGGACTGATAAAATTACATCACCCCATTGGGAGATGCTCCACCCAGGGGGAGGAGCCAAGCATTCCTACCTGGATATGATGGGACAGTCGGAACACCACAGGCAGCCTTTCTCCATGGGACTCCCAGAGGAAAACAGGACCCATCTACACCACACAGGACCTTCAGAAGAAAACTGCACCCTTCAATGGGATCCCTGCTTCAACAGAACCACCTCTGTCACGCCAGGAGGGCTGCAGCCACCACTTAATTGGACTGCTACCAACACCCTGACCAGGGTGTCAGGTTGTATCCTGACTCTGTTAGTAGTGGGGCTTTTTGTTTTGCTTTGTTTTTTTTTTTACTATTGCATTTTTATTTTTATTTTCCTATTAAAGAACAGTTATTCCTATTCTTGTATTTTGCCTGAGCGCCCCTTGATTTCAAGATTGTAATAATTCAGAGAAAAAATTACATTTTTTTTCCATTTCAAGGGATGTTTCTGCCTTCCTTAGCAGACACCTGTGTTTTCAGACCAAGACATCCAGCATGACTCAGGATGAGAAGGAGAATTTTTTTCTTATTAATATTTATTTTAATAACTGAAAAAATGAGGTTTACTTGAATTCTAAATAATTATGGGGAATTCCTGCTAGCACAAGAAAGGACAGAATTCATCCCAGTGCTCCATGTATATCATGCTAGCTGTTTTCTGTTTCATAAGTAAGAAGAGTTTTGCCAGTCTCCTTTAAATCCCATATATCTGGCGTTAGGTGCCCAAGGTATACAAGTGTTTTTTATTTCATCTGTTGCATCCATCTGTGTTGTCTTCTCTTGACCTTTCAAATCTGCAAGCTCTTCTGAGCAAGGATCATATCATTACATTTACATAGTGATTATTACCAAAGGCCTGGAATCAATGAGCATTCCCATAATATAGTTATGGAAGAAACGAGCAATCAAAGCCCAAATGACAAGGCTTTTGTAAATTACATAGCTAGATAGTTAAATTAACTGTAAAATCGGAAGGGACATTGGATAGCTGCATAAAAGCCCATGAAGAAAATGTGTACTTGCACATTTTCATTTTGATCATTCTGCAAAGACCGGAGAACAGAAATTAAGGTTTTGTTTTCTAATTCACAGTGAGAAGAACTGTCAACTATCAGTTTTAAACAAAACTGTGTAAGCACACAGTAAAATCTTTTTAGCCAGATTTCCACACTGTGCCAAATGACTGCTGGTGGAGAAAAAACAGGTAATATATTCAGAGACCTTAGCATTACAAAGAATAGAAGCTCGAAAGAGACATCCAAAAGTTAAGCCTGAAAAATGTTATTGTTAAGGGGGCACTAATGCCTTCCTGTGACTAACTCCACACCATGAATGTGCTGGATTGCACAAAGAGTTATCCAAGATTTATCTGTAACAAAATGATTGAATCATAGAATAATTTGGCCAACTGGCCTGGGAGGGCAGGGGTGCCCCCCGGGGAAGGGGCAGCCACGCTGCTCTGGTTGAACTGTGCCAGGGTCTTAGCACTCTCATTGTAAAATTCTTCGCAATATCTAGTCTAAATTGGCATTCTTTTAGCTTAAAAGCACTATCCCTTTTTCCTGTTGCTAGAGGTCTAATAAAAAGTCTGTCCCCATCTTTTTTATAAGCACTCTGTAAGTTTTGGAAGTTGTTCAGTGGAGCACCAACCTAAGAGAAAACTGGCATTATGCAGCTCCAACTGTTGAAATGCTTATTCAGGTAAGAGATTTCAGAGTTCTAATACCCAGAATATTTTAAGGAAAAATATTTTCAAGCTCAGTAGCAGTCAAAGAGCAATGGAACATTAGGATTTGTTAGAATTAGAGAACGTACAGAAAACATCCTTAAGCTGCTGCATGTGCAGCACTGAATGCAAGAAATGCTATGGCTGTCCCATTCCAAAATGAATTCCAAAATGGATTGCATATAGAGAATAGGAAGATGAGTAAAAAGCGTAAGTAAGGGAATGCCTTCTAACACAGGACCAATTGTTGGACTAGAAAGCCTCAGTCTGGGAAGGAGATGAATGAAGAAGGATATGAAAGAGACCTTTAAAATCTGCAGTGCCATGTCCAGTTCTGGGCTACCCAGGACAAGAAAAATAAAAACTTGCTGAGGAAGGGACTTCACTGTAAGGAGAGGCTTTGAGAGCTGGGGCTGCTCAGCCTAAAGAAGAGAAGGCATGGATACCTTATCCATATGTACAAACAGCCAGTGGGAAGGGATGAAGTGGAGGCTCAGACTGTTCTCCATATGACAAGAGGTGTGGAGGAGGTCAAATCTGGGGACAGCTTGCCCAGAGAAGCATTGAAATCTCCATCAGTGGATGTGCACAAAACCCAACTGGACATCTGCTCCAAGCGGCCCTGTTTGAGTTAAAGAGTTCAACCAGGTGGTCTAGAGAGGGTCCTTCTCTCATAAGCTATTCTGAAAATCCCGAGTTGTAAAGAAAAAAAAGCAGTAAAGAAGAAATCAGTGTATTTTTCTCAGTGAACAGATGGCATCAGGAAATTAACAAGGCAAAGGTTGTAAACAAATAGAAGAGCTTTTTACACAGGGCATAATTGAACTATGGAGCTCTTTATCATAGTGTTTGTGGATGCTAAATAGTAATTAGATAAATGCAGGGTAGAAACATTCATCAAGGTCAGTTAAATACAGTTTTACCCACAACTCATGGATTTCCTGAATCTACAAGTCATTGGAACTGAGAGAATAAACAGAAAAATATTCATATATTCTTACTAATGTAGTCTCACTCTTCTTTTGACTTCTGTTACTTGTCACAGCTGAGGACATGACATGATACAGCTGACCTAGTATAGCTGGTCCTGTGTTTAGAAGTACAATGGATATGCATTTTGCAATCATTTGACTGAAAATGCTCTGAAAATAAAAAAAATAAAAAGATAAATCAGCATTTGTCTTAGAAGAAGAAAATATGCCTTAAGAAGAGAAATAAATTATTTGCATAGAGGTCAGATTTGTTCACCAAGAAAGCTCCATTCTCCTATCTTCGTTTGATGAGTGCCAAGGCCTTTTATAAAAAAAAAAATAAATTAATATATAATACAGGGAATTCCATACTGAAAACTATTCAAGTGTAGTGAATATTTAATATGCTTTTCAGAGGCTTGCTTGATCTACTTCTAAAGTATAGAAGTTTAAATAAAATTATTGAAATGACTTAATGTCAAATGGGAATTAGGAAGTCTGTGACTTTTGCAACACAAACACAAAACACAAGAGTATATTAGGAGACTGAAGATTTTCCTGTTTAAAAAAGTGTGTCTTAACAGTTTTAAGAAAATCTGAAGCATATGCTGATGAAATGTTTTATCATAATTAATTTTTAGGCAAATTAGGGAAGAATTGGTTTTGTATAAGGTAGAAGACTGGCTATCTCTGTAATGGATTTAACTGAGGAGATTTAACCCTAGGGGTTATCTTTAGCTTTGATTATGTCAAATAAACAAGTTAATAAGCAAAGCAGCTACACCACTGGCTTGCAGTAAAGGGAAGAAAAAGTCTGGGTAAGAGTTTTCATAATTCCTTTTTGGCTGAAGACCTGTGTAGTCAAACAGAGAAGCGTAAGTGGATGTGACAGGATTTTGTGTGAAGATTCTGAACAAGGTTGAAAATGTTGAGAAATTGGACAGTGTGAGGATTAACTGAAGTCTGGGCAAGGAAGTTTTCTCTTGAAGATGAGAGCAGCTGGAGCTACCTTTGAACTGATGTCAGTGGGACACTGTGATTAAACACATCTTGTTTTTAAAGCACTGCCAGTCCCTGTGGAGCAGTGATTATGAACCAGATCAATTATGCTTCCGTATTGCTTAAGGCTGTGTTTTTTTTCCTGCTTTTGCTTTCACTCTAAGTCTTTGGAATGAGATGGTAGAAAAGGAGAAACTCCAGGTTGCTAACCCAGGATGGTTGTTATTTTTGTTTGGGTAGGAAGAATCCCTTGGAATATCTTACCTCTTTCTTCCTCTAAATTTGTTTATAAAATTCCAGCTTTAGGTTTTGGGGTTTTGGTTTTGTTTTAGTTTTGTTTTCTTTCTTTACTTTTTTTTTTTTTTCCCAGCCATATCTGCCCTGGGTCAGTACTGACTTCTGTGGCCATCACCTGAGCCTGATACATGCTGTGTCTTGAAGCTGTTGTGAACTTATCTGATGAGCTGAACAAAGCTATCTGTTCTAAGTCACTTTTTCTGCAGTTTGATTGCTTTGATAATATTCTTCAGTTATGTGTGATGATAATTAAAGAACATACAAAGCATTGTACACAAAAGAGACATTAACTGTGCTGGAAGCAGGATAAAAATTGCCTTTATTTAAATGCTGAGATTGTAGGGAAAGGAGGAACCTGAGTGCTTTTAAGCTGAATTTTGAGTGCCTGTGGTACTGACCCACTGAGTCAGATCACTTTGACAAATCTCTCAGTCACTCTCTTTGACCTTAAAGTTTGTGCCTCAGGTTGAGCATGATATTATGCCTGTTTTGCTGGGCTTAAACACCACCAGCACTTAAATCAGGGCTCTGAGAGCAGGTGAGCCTCTCAGTTTGTGGCAGCCTCAATCTGATGGGTTTGCTCTGAAGAAATATGAAAGGAAGTGCCCTTCAGGAGAATCAGACATCACACAGAGTTTCACCAGCCATGTTACAACAGATGTCAGCCACTGATGAAAGTTCTCCAGGAGAGCCAAAGCCTGTGTCCTTCCTGGGCTCCAGGCTGACATCATTTCCCTGCGTCTTTCCATGGGCTGTGATCTCCCTCAGAAATCTCTGTACTGAATGAAAGTTCCACCATATTCCAGGGACTAGAGGAAGACATGGTCAGAACTTCTCTGTGTGGCATAATCCCCCAAGATTCAGGACTCCTCATTCCTTAGAACTCAAAAAAGCAGCCAGTTTTGATGACTGATTGATATTAATTACCTCTAGGATACAATCCCTCCTGTCTGACTATTTAAATACTCTTCTGAAAATTCAAGAGAGAAGAAGAGGAAAAAATCCCTCTTGGAAACTGCTTCCATATTCACTATTCTTAACCCATTGGCTGTTAATTATTAACTGTGTGAGGAGCTCACATTGTAACTTGCAGAAAAGGCACCGTGAAAGATGTTATAGATAGCATTTATGAACACAAAGAGCTTTGTAAAATCACTTTTAATGCATAGTCGTCAAGACAAGCCTACACTCCAGTGAGTCGATTGCCTCTCAGATGATTTGGACAGACTTTTCTAAAACTCAGCACACACTGATTTTGTTCTCTTTAATCACTTTTCCACAGAGGGACCCACTATGAAAGCAAACCCCGCCACTGCTGACAAATAGAACTGAGGGCATTGAGGTTTTCTCCCTTTCCCAAAAAGAAGTCAAAACTACAGATAGATATTTTACATATATATGTTTTTAAGGTTTGTTTTCAACATAATATTTTCAATTGCTGGAGCTGTTTGTTTAGCTGAAATTAACTATAGTAATTAACATATAGTACATGAAAATGATACCTGCCACAGGAAAAGAACCAGAGTGACACAGCAGGACATGAGAGGCTGCTCTGGAAGAAAGTTTTCCCCTGAACCAGTAGAGCTCATTCTGGGATTCCACTTTAATCATGTGCTGTGGTCTCTCAGTATGTAAAAAAAGGCCCCAATCAAAAGGGAATTACTGCCTGCAGATCAGAAGGTCTGAGAGACATGAACAATGATGCGCTACTTCCATGAGGAATGATTTACTGGCTCAGCACAGCTCCCTTAGAAAAAAGGCTTCTATAATTTTGTTTCTTCCTAAAGGATGAGGAAAGGGCAGCTGTGCCTTTCAGATCTTTCTCACAGTGAGTTTCCACAGGAGATTGTCTCTAGCAGCAAACCCACTTTAGGACAGTATTTTCCTTCTATTGCCCCACAGCTCTGTGCTACACTGTGAGATCTGTGTGCGATGAAATCATACAAATTAACCTGGAACACAGTGAAAAACAGAGGGTCCTCCTGAAAAAAGAAATTGAATGAAAAAAGTTTAATTGAGAAGACTGATGAATGTAGTTAAAGTACTTCCTATTCAAAGGAAGATATGCCTTGTTAACACTTAAATGAAGATAAATCAATTTCTCTGCACCCCTTAGAGCCCCCAAAAACTGTGATATGACTGAAAAAAGTTTTTTACATGTTGAGAAATGCACATACCTGCTGAGCAGTACTATGGGAGGAAACAGAGACCACAGAGCTCTGTCTTTCCCAGACCTTGAGGAATATCTCTTTATTTTGGAAAGGCAGATGAGATTCCAGAATAAGTCCAGTTCAGTCTCCATGATCCCACTGCCTTCTAAGGGCTTTCAGTGAAGGGTTGAAATGCTTTGGAAAAATTTTGTTGTGGGCTGAAGGTGGTTTAGAAGTTTGGTGCCCATTCATCTTGATGTCTGATGTTTTATATGGTCAAATAATCTAGTGGGATAAATGAATGGCAGAGAAACATTTAATTAGATGGATTAAAATTCTTGGAAACAAGGGGTTTAATAACCATTAAAGGTCATCAAGCTTTTTCAATTTGCCTCAGGCACACCAGCAATGTTATTGGAGACTGATGTGGAGTTTGAATTTAGTGAACTGAAGCTGTCTTCTAGGAGACATGCAGATGTGAAGGAAAGTAAGCAAAATCAGAATCAGGTACAAAAGGAGAAAAAAAGACAGTGTTGGCTTTGCTTCCTTCTAGGTACAGATTAAACCCAAGGGGAAATCTCTTAGACACCCAAAATACTGCATTGGAACGACTGGTTCTTTGAACATTAAAGTTTGAAGAATGGAAGAGACTGGTCTGCTATATAGGGTGGTCAGTCAACTGAATTTTCACATGGTGAGAGTATTTTTTGTTTTAGTTTTGTGTTTTTGTCTGCTAAAGCTAGAGGGATTATAAAAATTTCTGGTTTGCCTTCTCTTTTTAATGATTCTTGCTTTCACACTGCAGCTGTTTTAATCAGTAAATAAATTAATATGGTCACCTTTATTGATTTAAGATTCACTTCCATTAAACATACAATCAAAAAATCTTTTTGTGACCTCCCCAGTCCACCAGATGTAGTTGACACCAGCTGGCAGCTTCAGCAGTTATACTGTGAGGAAGCTCAGATAGATGAAAAGTGATAACATAAACATTCCTGCATGGAAAATGTTCTTATTTTTTAAGTCTGACAAATAAAATGATGCTAGCTAATTTCTCCTTGATCAATTCCCAGAATAAGGGATATTATGAGCTTGGATTTTATATTAAAAAAAAAAATAAAAAAAAAATAAAAACTCTGAACCCAATATGGTGTCTTATTGAAAAATGATGTTTTGGCACCTTGGATGCAGGAGCAAAACCATCTCCTTTGTTAGAAAGCATTAGCCCTCACTTCTCATCACCACTATCGAACAAACTACTTTTTTAGACACTTTATTGCTCCTATTATAATTAAAACAATCCACATTGTCTCTAGTTTCACCTTATGAGTATGCCCTTCTCACTGTCCTTCAGTCTTCAGACCATGGGGCAAATTTGGGCAGCACTTTTATGGATTCAAATGGAAAATATCCATGAAAAAGTCTGGACCTATCCCCTACAAGATAATTCTTGTCTACATTTTATTCCAAGCAGCTTGAGCAGTCTGAGCCCGATGAAGGTTTTAAAGTCCTGCTCTGCAGCCTGAGGAGCTCCTCAGCTTTACAGACAGCTGAAATGGGGCAAAGAGCTGCACTTGGCTGGGATTACACGGAGTTCAATCAAGGCACAGCAGTTAGAACAGCATTGTGCAGTCTCTGTGATTTGGAAATTACTCTTTTTACAGTCTTGATGGTCTGTGATTTCACCTCCCTCACAGAGAACCCATTTCCCCCAAGTTTCAACAACTGCAGAGAAGCTTGAGTGGCTGCAGGTAAGACAAGGAGGCAGAGGACGATCCCTCTGTGATACAGTTAAGTAATCTCTCTCCTACAAGTGATGGAAAAGCTCCATAATGGAGCAGACATTCCCTGAGCTGCTCAGGTGCCACATTAATGCTGTACCCAAGTGTACAGTGGGAGCTAATTGAGGCAATTGAGTGGGAGATCGGAGCGTTGCAGGAATCACCAGCCTGGCTCGCGGGACCCAGGTGTGCTTCGGGAACAAATTGGATCAGGGACTGAAGGAAAGACAAGGCTTTGACAGGGGAGGCAGAAGGCTTGGGAGGGAGGAAAGACAAAAGGGAAGAATAATTAAGGAGTTTGTTAAAGCAAGGAGTGCTGAAAATAAATGCACAGAGCGTGGCTCAGTGGGCACTCAGCAGGATTTGATGGAAACCCCCGATGATGTACAAGGAGGGCTGTTCCTCGCCCAGGCTCCCTGATGCTCCTGGTGCTGCTGCTTACGGTGCTGCTTCAGCAGGTGCTCAGCTGCAGCATTTACTTCCTTCCCTGAGAGCCCAGTGTTGTAGTCTGGGAGGGAAGGAACAGACTGGGGAGCTCCAGGGATGGATGTGCTCCACATTCCGCATTGTATCACTGAAGTTGGAAAAATACCTCTAAAATCATCGAACCCAACCACTGACCCAGCACTGTGCTGAAACATTCCTTGAACAAACAGGTTATGAGTCCTGCCTTTCCGATAGAGGTGGGTGTCTAAAGCACTCATTTCATGCCCTTTTTGAGGCATTTTAACATTTCCTTCATTTTAGCGGCAGACTGAAGGCTGCTCTGAGCTGCTGCTGGAGAACAGACCTGTCCTCCTTCCAGGAGGACGTGGAAAGCTGGGCACAACAAGGACTGGGCCCTTCCCACCTCTGATGCCAACTTAAAATGAGCCACATCCCACACATGGGAAAAGCTTAGCTATCCAAACTCTTTGCTGCATCAGGCTCCTGTGGCAGTAGAATGTTGCAACATCTGCCCGGAGAGTTTGTTTGGTCTGTGGAGTTACCCACTATAATCTCTGAGCTGTTTGCAGACTGAGCAAATGCTTTGTGCATATTAAGCTGTTTTACTGCTTCTCTTTTCTGATTTAACTTAATAATGATGTGAAAACAGTGTCCGTTCTGAGTTTCCCATGGAATTTGGCTTGTTCTGCCACCATCTGTCTGCATTACTGACTTTCAAAACTGTATGCTGTGAGATAAAGACTGATAGTTTATCAAGCCACCTTCCTAATGTTCAGCTTTTTTCTGGCAGACTGAAGAAAACGTGTGTTGAATCCTAGTCTTGTCTTAGAAGCAGAGAGTCAGCCCTAAAGAAATGAAGCTAAGACAAGGAAGGTTTAAATTGTGTATTAGGGAAAAGTTCTTCTCCAAAAGGTGGTCAGGCACTGGAACAGGCTGCCCTGGGGCAGTGATGGAATCACTGTCTTGGGAAATGTTCAAAAATTGTTTAGATGTGGCACCTGGGGAGGTGTTTTCATGGTGAACCTGCCAGTGGTGGGTTAATAGTTGGATTTGATGGTCTTAGAGGTCTTTCCAACCTTAATGATTCTGTGTTTCTAAGTAATAACTATTCAGTATTGCCCTAGAAAAAGCTAATGAAGTGGTTTAGACATCAGTGCACTGGGTTTTGTATGGCTTTTTATGTTCTTTAAGGGAGAAAGTTCAAAACAAAATATACCCAAAAGGCAGGAAGAGGAGGCTTCAAGAAACAGTGGTTTCTTGGAAAAAAAAAGAAAAAAAAAAAAAAAAGGTCTGTAGAGGATATGATGGGGCTGTCTTTTTAAATTGGACCCCTTATGTGGTTTCTGACACATAAATATCAAATACATTCAGCTTCTCATTCATCATAGGCAACTGATAGTGCTGGCTTGATTGCAGACATGTGAAGTGCTGGGCTCCATATTTCTAGTTTACAGAAGATCCAAAAAAAATGAGTTTTGTGTTGTTTTATATAGGAGTGGACTTCAGAGGGTAGGGTTTCTAACCTGCCTTCTACTTTGTTGTGTGGAGAGGCACAAAAGTGTTTCCAGTAATAAACTGAGCATTTATCTAATTCACAGTAATTTTTCATAGCACTTTGTCTTAAGTGTTTGGGTGACTCTTCAGATTTCCACATCACCTGTATAATTTTTTCTCATCCTCATTTAGATTCTGCAAAGTCAAAAATAGATTAGAGAATCTAGCTTTAAAAGACTATTTATGTACATTAACTCAGGGAAATAAAACCCCACCACACAACACTTTGGCACTGAGCAAGGTCCTAACTGCCATGAAATCTCATTGAGCTGAATCTGTCCTAAAATTTGTTCTCCCCAGGCAGAATGGGCACAGCAAACCATTTGTCTGAATGGTTCCCCTGGGAGTAGTTATATCTTACATCTTTTTCTGCAGCACATGAAGTTCCCTGCCATCCCTTCAGCCCTGTTGATACAGCTGCAGTTTAAACACGGTCTGTGGAATTATTTGGGTGAAAACAAACAGCAAAATCTTTTTTACTGCATTGTTACTATGTTTTTGCTTTGTTCAACATCAGTGTAGACTCTGTCATGCTGGTACAGCAGATGGGAAGGGAAAAAGGGGAAAAGGGGAAAAGGGGAAAAGGGGAAAAGGGGAAAAGGGGAAGGGAAGAGGAAAGGGGAAAAGTAAAGAGGAAAGGGAAAGGGGAGTTTCTTTTAGAGAAGAAAACTGAAGGAGTGTCTGTACCTCCACCCTTTTTTGTTGTGCTTTTCTTTCTTGATAGGCAAGGGTTTGAACTGGGCACACCAGTAATAGCCAGTTCTCCTCTTTCAAAGGGAAAACAAGATGGATTTCACTCCAAAGTTAGAAAGGAACCACAGGAATGCTGTGTAGGGCACGCATTTTTCTAGCACATGATAGATTTCTTTTCAATACCCCCAGCATTTTGTAATTTGAACTGCTGCCTGCTATTTGTTTTACTTTAATCTGTGTCATTGCTCTGTGTTTATTATCTTCCTTCCCTCTGTCCCTTAAGTTCTGCATTTCTATCCAGCTTCCTATAATATTAACAAGTCTTTTCATGAAGGGAGGACTGTGTTTGTGGTGAGAGAAAACTTTAATAAATTACCCATGCAATTTGTAACTGTCAGAATACAAAATACAAAGTACTTTAAAAAAATAAATAAAACAAATGTTTGCATTTACATTCAATACTGGGAACTTTTATTTTCAACTAAAACTAAGCCCTTTATCTGAACTGTCAGTGTTATAGATGGTGCCTTTATATATTTTAAAATTTGCATAGTTTTTATCAAATTGATGCACTTAACTGATTTAACATTCCAGTTGCTTATTTAGAAAGGGGGGAAAGATAATATTTTAAAAGAAAATGAAAAATGGATCGCCTTTATTCAGGTCAGTTCATTAATCTGCCTTGCATTAGTTCCCTTCAGACACAGCAGCTCTTTTTGGTATTTATTCAGGATATAGTGTCTGAGAGATGCACTCTGGGATTGATCATCCATCTTGGTTTTCAAACTCTATTTATAAATTGTCACTCCTTCCATGCTCTTTTGCTACCAGAAGTCCACACATTCCAGGGTAAATTCCCTGACCAATAGTGAAAATGAATTCAGGAATCACTAGTTGAAGCAAGGAGGTTTGGTTTGGTTTGATTTGCTTTGCTTTATTTAGAAGCCACACGTTAAGTTCAGGATTGCATTTTCACATCCTGAGATCAGCTTTAACCTAGTGGCTACTGTGAGTTTTGTGACCATTCTGCACAGGTGGTGCAAATCTACCATGGCTCCCCAAAACTGTGAATTCCTCACAGCCTAACTCAGTCTGTCAGAGCTGCCTTTCCCTGTCCCAGCACTGGGTAAGGCCTGTGCCTACAGAATTCAGGCAGCAAGCCAACAAAATCCTGATCCATCACTTTTATAGTATTGGATTTCTTATGGCTACACTCACTGAACTGATTTACTCAGCAAGTTCAGGAACACAAGGAGTGGTGCAAGTGGGACAGGGTATCTCTCTGTGATAATTCCAGTTTAATTTATCCTGCTCTGGAACAGAACCTTTGAACTACCTCAGACTGTTGATACAGCAGATTTTTACACTGAAAGTGCCCATTTTGGTCCCTGGTGTCTGGCACGTGATAGTTTGTTTAACAGTCTTAAGCAGGGAAATAATATTAAGGAGTGTTCAGTCCAGTGCACTAAAGCATAATAAAATTGGATAGCAGGAAGGTTAGGTCAAATAAATTCAAATGGAAAAGAATGAATGCAGTCAAGGTGTTTAAGCACTTTGTAAGCTTGGCAAAGAAGGTGGTAAATTCATAATGGAGCGTTTACACCAAGACTGGATGTCTTACTTAATAATAAGCTATAGCTCAGCCACCAGCAAGTTATTTGGCTTGATAGTGCTCAGTCAGAGAGAAAGAAAGAATAATTCCCTCCACCACAGTAGGTGAAATTCTATGGCCTGTGTTAAACAGCAAGCCACGCTTGCAGAGGACTATGATCAATTCTCCTTTGAGACCTATGAACCTTTGCCAGTAAGTGTTTCAGGTTTCCATTTGATCTGTGTTTTACTGAATATGTGAAGGGAAGTCCTGTCACTTTGATGCTGGAGACAGGGATGTGACATAAACACACGGGAGCTCATGCACAACAGCCAACTTTACGCAGCGCTCTTTTCCTTATCTAGATTTGAATGTCCGCGCGCTCAATCCCCATTGGCTGAACCAGCTGCCACCCAGCCAACCAGCCAATAGCAGCCCACGTCTCCAACGGTCCACACCGGAGCAAGGTACTTCTATAATTCTATAACCTTTAAGTTATAGAATTGGAATTAATTATAACTGTGAGGCCTTCAGCCCAGCTGTTGGCCACCACAATGAAGTCCCAGACCTTTCTGTTGGTTGCAGCTGTACTAATCTCTCAAAAGCTGTCCTTGAAAACATACATCTCAATATAGTGGCAGACTGCAGTGCCACCTAGGCATCCCCAGGTTGCTGAAACCCTAGAATTTGTGTTACAGCACTAAAAGTTTAAATCCTGTTTGTTTCCTGTTGTTGAGAAGGAAGTGGAGATTGGACACCGGCTCTTTCAAAGTTGGAGTCTTGTATCTCATCATCCAAATGAGTTTTGGACCCTCAGTACTAGGCAGCCTGGATTCACACCTAGGAGAATCCAATCAATGAGCAAATGCAGCAGAGAACCCACAGTAGATGTGTCTGAAAGCAGTGGGCATGTACCTCCCTGGAAAGTCCAGCTCTGGGACTAATTTTATTTATGTATTTATTTATTTATTTACTTACTTACTTATTAACTTAATGAAGTGACATTTTCCATTCTTGTGGTTGATACTCTGTCACTCAGGAATGGGAGTTCAAACTCTGTCTGGCTGAGCTAGTGGAGTTTATCCAAAGAACTAGGCATCATAGAATATCCTGAGTCAGAAGAGACACACAAGGATCATAGGAATCCAACTCCTGGCCCTTCCCAAGCAGGGAACTGGGCAGCCCAAGAATTCCATCATACGCCTGAGTGCATTGTCCAAGTACTTCTTGAACTCCATCAGGCTTGGCGCCGTGACCATTCCCTGGGGAGCCGGTTCCAGTGTGAGAGGCACCAATATGATTTTAATTTACGCCTCAACATACGTTACAGTGTTAAAGGGCTGTACATGTGCTTGTAGAAGAGTTTTCCTGGCGGCCAGTCATGGCAAAGAAAAGCCTCCACGACAGGACTGTCAGCGATCCCCGCCACTTTCTGGTGGAGCAAAATGCCCGGATGCCCGCCAAAAATGTTCGCGAAGTCGGGCTGTGGGAGGAGCCTTAGCACATAAAACCAGCCAACTGCGACACCACAGGGCCATTTTGCTTCGGGGTCTTGGAAAGAGAGGGGACTTGCCTGTAGGGTCCGCTCGGCCCTTTCCTCTCTCCCCTGCCTTTTCTTCCCTGTGGTCCTGCTTCCCTGCTTCGTCATTCCCATCTTGTCATCGCGACAGTTCGACGGAGCGGCCACTACAGCCAGCCGTGCCCGCCTTCTCTCTCGGGCCCCGCCGTGCTTCCCGGGCCCCGCCGTCCTTCCCGGGCCCCGCCGTCCCTCCCGGGCCCCGCCGTGCTTCCCGGGCCCCGCCGT
>NC_031799.1:3893781-3914596 GCF_001522545.3 Parus major | reverse complement strand
GCCCCGCCGTCCTTCCCGGGCCCCGCCGTCCCTCCCGGGCCCCGCCGTGCCTCCCGGGCCCCGCCGTGCTTCCCGGGCCCCGCCGTCCTTCCCGGGCCCCGCCGTCCTTCGCGGGCCCCGCCGTCCTTCCCGGGCCCCGCCGTCCTTCCCGGGCCCCGCCGTCCCTCTCGGGCCCCACCGTCCCTCCCGGGCCCCACCGTCCTTCCCGGGCCCCGCCGTCCCAGCCCTGCTGGCAGCCTGCACGCAGCCGAGCCCGCTTCCAGCCACACCGCACATCCTGCGCTGCCCTCCGCAGCACCAGCCCGTGGTGACCCGCCTGTCGTCGCCACCTGCACTCGATCCTGCCCGCAGCCCTGGGAACCTGCAGCTGCTCCGGGAGCCTGCCTGTGGCCACGACAGCCTGTTCCCCGCCGACGGAAGGAACACGCAGCCTCCTGCTGTTCGCAAATCGCGCCCAGAACGCCACGGGAGCTACTCGAAAGCGCTGCGGTTCACAGCACACACGCTCCTGCCTGCTAAGCTGATGAACCACCTCTTCCTGATATCCGTGCTGAATGTCCCCTGACACAGCTTCAGGCCATTCCCTGGGATCTTGGCACTGTCACCAAAGAGCAGAGATAAGTGTAGGCTCCTCTTCCCCCTCATGAGGATATTGTAACTGCAGTGAGGTCTCCCCTCAGTCTCCTCCTGCTGAACAGACCAAGAAACCTCAGCTATTCTTCACATAGCTTCTCCTACAGACCCTTCACCACCCTTGTGTCCCCCCATTTGGGACTCTCTCTAATGTTTTAATACCTTTCTCATACTGTAACACCCAAAGCTCACTCGAGGTGAGGCTGCCCCAGTGCAGAGCAGAGCAGGACAATCCCCTCCCTGTTGGGCTAGCAACGCTGTGCCCCCTCCCTCCCCAATAAACAACCCAGACAAAATAAAGCCAAAAAAAATCAAAATGTCCCCCTCCACAAACACAACTAATCAACCAAACCAAAAAAACACACATGCACCAAACAAAACCCCACAAAGTCAACACACCCATGATGTCCGTTTTAAAATCATCATTCTCCTTACTTTCAGTGAAGCCTGTGGTTTTCCTGAAGTTGGTAGTACAAGTACAATATGAATCAGAGTTCAAATCAGAGTTCACTCTGTCTGCAAAGTAGGTCTTTTCCTGTTGCCTCAAGGTTTCACTGCTCCATGAAAATAAATAGTTCCTTTTTCTTACACCTTCCTATGAGTTTTAATGACACTGGAGGATCCATAGGAAGTGAGAGAAGTGTTATGAGCTCCCATGCCCCTTTGTATATAAATCCTTGATATCGTGATAAGAATATTTGGGTTTTTTTTTTTAAAGATTAAAATCACTCTCTCAAGTGCAAAGGAGTCACAATTTCCACCTGAGAGGAAACTGGAGGCTCCTAACTGTGACACAAGGATTTTATTTTTAAAATGTTGTGATTATTAAATTTAATTTCACCATTTTTAGGGTGGGAAGGGGAAGACGAGTACTGCTATCCATCCTGTCTCAAATGCCTCCACCTCTAAATGCTATCCCAGAGAAAAGTGAGTTTAACTCCTTGTCAAGATTATGTGGAGCCAATACAATGGCAATTACAACGTGTTATGGCAACTCTGAGCACAGGGCTACAATTCTAATGTGTCCAAAATCCCCCACTGTTCTCTCTGCCACAGAAGCAAGCATCCCATCCATTTTCCTTGTTTCCTGTCTTTGGTGTTCTTACTGAAATTAATCACTTGATAGCAGCCAAGGCTTGCAAGTGGCGTCCTATGACTTGGCTATCTATCATGGATTTCATTTAATATAGTAGTACAAGACATTCTTGCATTCAAATCTGTTTTGATGTTTGTTTAGGAAGTTCATAAGTTATTATATTTCTCCTGGCACCTGATAAAGCTACGCAGAGCTTAGGAACTGCAGGTTGGAATTGCATGGTCACAGCTGTGGTGGACATCCAAAGCACTTGTTACCTTTGGAATTAAACTAAATTTGTCCTGCCTCTTAAGCCCAGCTTGCTGTGTTTTTATCTCCTGGTAGAGATAAAAGGGAATCTCTCCGGTAGGTTTGCACAGAGCCTTCTTTGCACAAGAAGGGTCTCTTGCACTTAATTGTATGATGTAATCATGTCTGATGGCATTTGATGATTAATTGTGTAATTAACTAAAGGATGACTGTTGGTACTTGGCATGGAAAAGGCAAACTGAGGGACATCATCAGGGTGGAGAGGTATATTAAAAAAACAGTCTTTCAGGTCTGCTAATGTTAATTAATATTCCTAGATGGTCTGGCCAGGTGCTACCTCAGAGGTAATCAATGTGAAGTCCAAGGGTGGTGATAGCAAAGAGAGACGGCAGGAATGTGTGACCTGAGAAGTAAAGATCTTTAATAAGTAAAATAACAAATGCATAAACGGAACACAATCAGGGGATTCACACAAAAGGCCAGAGTCCAGGACAGAAAATAACTTCTATAAGGCAGGTTGAGGGTGGAGTTTGAGGGGAAGAAACCAATAAGAACTGGGGATTACAAATATGTAAAATAATGTGACAAAACTTAACCAATTGTAACAAAAAAATCCATAGAATTTTCTAGCATGATTAACATATAACTTTTCAAGGAGTATTGTGGGTGAGCTTCTGTTCACCCCAACTACAGGAGATCCTCCTTCTCAGGGCCAGGGGCAAAGTCTGTTACCAACCCCTTGCCCTGATGGACTTCAGTATCTCCCCCTTTTGTTTTTCTTAAACAAAACAGACATTAACACTAAACTTCAGTAAAACAAACTTCAACATGTGTTGCGGTGTTCCTTTTGGAGTGACCACTCCACCCACCCAGGCTATCCAGACACCGCTGACCTGTGGGGGGACACTCCTCCGAATCCCCTGGATTGGAGGAGTGGCTAGGGATTTCTCCCTTATCAGAAGAGACTGTCACGATGGAGGAGGTGGGAGTCAGGTTCTCAAGGAGGGTAGAAATCCAAGGTTTATTTTGTCCCTAGAGGGACTTCAGACCTCAGGTGTGTTGCTCCAAGAGAACTCCTGAGGCAGGAGTGACAACAGCTTAAGTACATTAGAGGAACAAAGAGAGGGGACAGATCACAAACCAACAGGGAACAAGGGGGGAGTGTGACAGGATTGGAGGGGCATTTGGGAGAACAAATGAGGAAGCTTGGGGAGGGACCTCCTCTGTCCCTGCCCTTATTGCTCGTCGACTCTGCCCAAGCTTTCTAGAATCTGGGAGGAGTAGCTGGGTGACAGACAGGGCCCAGAGGACAGGGGTTAGGGGGAACACAGAAGGAGTGACAATTGGGATAACACATTGTAATGAGAGCAGAATGGAGAGGGGGGAAAAAACACTATACATGTTACCATGGGGAGCAAAACAAACAACATACTTTGCAGCATGGAGTTGTTGGTAAGGTGCTGCAACCTTCCAGAAGCGTCTCTGGGAAAGTCGCTTTCTGCCAATGCCACACACCCACACAGCCACTCACTGTGCCGTACGGATGCAGTCAGTGACATAGAGCTGAGAGGGACCTTTGTATGGGTTCCAAAAGGGGATTTTATTGCTTCCAACTCGTGAAGGGTCCAGGAACAAAAGGCAAAAGACAGGGCTGTGCAAGGGGTGGGGAGTAACCCAATAAAACTAGGGTCAGGGGATGGTACAGAGGAGGATCCAAGGTCAGAACGATAAGAGGTGGGGGAGGGATTAGAGAACTTGGGCCAATGGGAAACCGAGGAAGAGAGAAGGTTCTAGGGATAAGGGAAGGCCCGAGGAAAGGAGGCAGGGAAGAAACAGCCCAGAGGGAGGGCAAAAGGACTGGCCAACAGGCCAGGGGGAGGGCTAGAACTGGAGTACATGTATAAGTAACAAGGAGACATCATAAGAGAGGCCTCAACCATTTTTCTCTTTAAGGTGAGCCAGTTTAGATCATTGTGGCATCTCTGCAGGGGGATTTACCGCTCTCCTGAATAGAGGGTTCACAGATCCCCACAACACCATACAACAGATCCCCCTTTGAAAATTCCTTTCTCCCTACAACAAGGGTATTTAAAACTTGGATGTAAACTTCCCATTCCTGGATGGTGAATTTTGCTCCCATCCTGCAGTCTTCCCATCCACAGAGCCCCAAAACTTAAAGCAGAACAAAAAACCTATACTGCAACAAACTCACCCTATGGCAGCAGGTCAACAAAATGGGTCTGCTGCCATGACTGATCCTCTGTTGCAGGAGGGTTACCAGTCGCTCCTCAGGATCGTCCTACTAAAACATAGGAGTCTCCGTCAGAGATGCGGTGCCACGGCAGCTGGGATGGCAGGAGTGCTGCGACCTTCCTGAAGAAGCGTCCTGAGAAGGAAGGACAGCTCTCAGAGGCACAGGCACGTCCCTCTCCTGACCCAGCAAGCAGTGTCCAGCTCAGCAGCAGCTTCTCCCAGGCAACGTAGGGAAGAAAGTACTGGAACTCTGGCTAGTGATTCCACAGAGAAAGCCTTTATTGGAGCAGAGCCCTATGTGAAGGGAGCTAGAAAAGGTGCTCTCTGAACTGGGGAAAAACTGAAGTAGGTACAGGGAAAGGTGAGGGGCAGGGAGAAACCAGTAACCAACGGAATGCAGGCATGGGGGCAGAGAGAAAAGGGAAGAACCAATGGTGAACCAGGGATTAATATAGAGTTGCAAAGGTCTCTTGGGGGAGAAATTTTGCTTTCCCTAACAGCAGGGTCTGAGGATCATGGATAAGTTCTCCAAGGGACAGCAGCAAGCTCCCTGTTGGCCAGTTCTTTGGCCTCCACAAAACGGTTGCTCCAACATGGCTTAATTCCAGAGACAACCCATCGCTGCTGGAGACGCTTTCAGGAACCTTTTTGCAGAAGTCCCTGTTTGGGTGCCACTTGTAGTGTCATGCAGGGGATGGTAGGGTGATGCTACTTTGTGAAAACTGTCTCCATTAGGGATTACTCCCCCACACCTAAACGGACTTGAAGGTCTTTCCCTAGTAAGTTACTTTCCAACTTGGGCAAGTAGATAAAATTCGCTTTGCATTGCTTGGAGTTTCCTCTGATTTCCAGATTTTCAACCACTAGAGCTCTAAATGGTTTCCCCTCTGCCCCTATTACCTCACAGGTCTTTTCACCTATGTTGACTCCTGATGGCAACTTGTTTATACTAGATCTTTCGGCCCCAGTGTCTATTAAAAATTCCATATCTTCCCTCAATGGACCCACCTCAAAGTTTGCCAAGGGCTCTGTCAGATGTTTCATGGGGTCCTTTACTATATAAAGCCCCTGACACCCCTAATCATCCCCTTTTAAAACTTTCTCTAAAACATCTTGTTCTCTGACGCTGCCTGCCGCGGCCCGTCACGCTTTAGGCTAGCTCTGCTCACTGGCCGCTTGCAGCATCAGGAGTGGGGAACGGTCTGGGAGCTGTTTTCCCCAGACCGAACCTTCAGAGCCTTTGTGCCATACTAGGCTCTGCGGATCTCGGCGTCGTGGGCTTCGGCAAAGAGATGGAGGAGACCCAGAGTCCAAGCAGCTTTCCAGGAAAAAGGGTTTATTAAGGGAAAGGGAACAGTGACAGGACAAGGGCTGGAAAGGCGCACAGGAACCTAAGGGCTCTGAGCACTGAGCACTCCTGTGCTCTGAAATTTAAAGAGGGGAGGGTACAAACCAAGGACCAATGGGAACATAGCAAGGGAGGAGTCAAAGGAGGGGTTTACAATACACGGAACCAATGGGAGGAATACATGGGAGGGATGGCAGCTAAAACACCAACGGGGCTTCGAATAAGGAATGAATGGCAGGGAATATGCTGGAACAGAGGGTTGGGTTTACATTGACCGACAGGGACTAGGGGCAGGCTAACGGTGACAGGCAAGGAAGGTTCAGGAAAAGGGGGAGGGGTTTACAAAGACTGACAAGAGGGGAAAACCATTACAAATCTTGGGGGAATAACAGCAGGAACAAACCATTTACATAAATAACCAGAACAAAATAAACAGACTGCAACAGTTCTCGGGCAATGGCCTCATCAAGCTGTAACTTTTTACAGTCTCTTTGAAAATGTCCAACCTCATTGCAATAGAAGCAATGTCCGACCGTAGGCTTCCCAGTTCCCCTTTTTGCATACCTATTCCAAGGTTTTGCTGGCCCCGGTCTCCCTTGACTGGTTGCTGCCAGGGCTGCAGGTGCTCTGACCCTGCACTTTCTGTAGCAACTGCCACCATTATCTTTGCCTTTGTTCTACTCTTTTCTTCTTCTCTCCGCAGGTACACCCGGAGTGATTCCCTTAGGAGTTCATTAATGTCTTTTTCTTGCCAGCCCTCCATATTTTCTAATTTTCTTCTGATATCTGGCCAAGCCTTTGTCACAAATTGCACCTTCAAAAGCATCTGGCCTTCCGGGCCATCTGGGTCAATGTTTGAACGCAGCTGGAAGTTCCGTTTTAACCGGTTTAGCCAAGCTGCCAGAGTTTCATCCTTCTCCTGTGAGCCATCGAATGCCAGTTTAGTGTTGCTCCCCCTGGGAACTGATTCTTTTATACCCTTCACCATCAGGGATCTATATTCTCTCATATTTCTCCTCCTTTCCTCCTCATTGGGGTTCCAGTGGGGATCTGCTATGGGTACTTTTGGATCTCCCGGGGGTCCTGGTCTATTCTCTCGTTCCCAAATCTGTATTCCCGCCATTCTTATTAGCCAGACCTCTTCTGAGGAGAACAGTATATTAAAGATTGAATTAAGTTCTCCCCACGTGTATGTGTTGGGTCCCAGGAACTGGTCCACTTGATTAGCTATTCCCACTGGGTCTTCCACCAAATTCCCTGTTTCCTTCTTGAAACTTCTGACCTCTGAAGCAGTCAAGGGAACATTCACAAACAATGCCACCAGTTGCCCCTCCCATAGGAACCTCCCTAAGAGGGAACAGTTTCTCTGCCTTGGAAGTCTTGGACCGAGTATTAAAATATGGTCCGTCATCTGCCTTAGGACCATCTGCTTGGGATGTAAATCCCTGTTGAGGGCTAGTAGCAGCATCGGACTGTGGGAAATAGCAGGAATATTGGAGGGGGCAAGTAGTCAAGGGGATCCCACTTTTTGTCCTTCCTCCCCTCCTCTTCACTCTTCTCCCCTTTTTGCTGCAACTTACAGATTTTTACTTCTCTATCTCTTGTTGCATTCTCCAGCCAACATGCAGCATACCGTATTTCTTCCAGGTCAAACCCGTCCTGTGCCTTTAGATGTTCATTCAGTTGCCTACACATCCATAAGTCCTGTGTCCCAACCCATGGCCACCGTTCTGGTAGGTTCAAGTTAGGCCACACCTCCACACAAAAGTGGATCATCTTTATCTAGCTAGGTCCACCTGACCCTTTAAGCCAAGCTAGGTCCACCTGTCCCTTTAAGCCAAGCTAGGGCCCACCTGACCCTTTCTCTGGGGTTAGGTCCCAGCGGGGTTCACGCTGCCCCAGCGGAGTTCGTGCTGCCCCTCCCTATACCCCTATCCAAGCCAGGCTAGGTCCACCCGACCCTCTCTCCAGGCCAAGCTAGGGTCCACCCAACCCTTTCTCCAGGCCAAACTAGGGTCCACCTGACCCTTTCTTTGGGGTAAGGTCCCAGCGGGGTTCACGCTGCCCCAGCGGAGTTCGTGCTGCCCCTCCTTATACCCCTATCCAGGCCAAACTAGGGTCCACCTGACCCTTTTCTCTGGGGTAAGGTCCCAGCGGGGTTCACGCTGTCCCAGCGGAGTTTGTGCTGCCCCTCCCTATACCCATATCCAGGCCAAACTGGGGTCCACCTGACTCTTTCTCTGGGTTAAGGTCCCAGCAGGGTTCACGCTGCCCCTCCCTATACCCCTATCCAGGCCAATCTAGGGTCCACCCAACCCTTTCTGTGGGGTAAGGTCCTAGCGGGGGTTCTGCTCCCCCTCTCTATACCCCTAAACTAGGGTCCACCCGACCCTGGGGTAAGGTCCCAGTGGGGTCTGCTGCTCTGTCTCCCTCCCTATACCCCTATCCAAGAGGCGCCTCAGTCTTCCATCCTGCACTCACTTCCCCCTGCTCCCGGCCAGTCCCCTCGCGGGAGTCCGGAAACACGGTACTGAGGGGTCCACTCCAACTTCGGGGGTCTGAGCTGCCGGCCCCTGTCTCATTCACACCCCACTCGCACGCCTCTATACCCGCCGCCGAATGTTCTTACCACTCCGGCGCTCCTCCGCGTCGCTTATCCCTCGCCGGTTCCCAGGGTCCGGGGGTCACCAGCAATTCCCAAGGGTCCCACGAAGCAGGCGGCTGTCCTGCTGGGGGTCTCCAAAGGGGCGTGGTATCCCGGACGAGCCCCCAGCTGATAAAAACAGGGCCAGGAGACTTTCTTCTCCTTTTTTAAAGCCTTTATTGGAATCAGCTTGGGGTGGGGGCCCGATGGGTCGCGCACACACCGTCGATGCTCCCTGAAGCAACTCAGAGGAGGAGGAATGCGGCCTTTCCTACGGGGTGCAGTGTAGGCAAAGCCGGGATCTCCGTCCTCGCGGGTAAACCCGGAGTCCCCTTCGGCTCGAAAGTCCAGGGGTGTCATCCCTAGCAAGTCTCTCCCCGGTCATGGCAAGGCAAGCAGAGTTGGTGGGTAGTGTCCCTTGATCCCGACCTTAGGGCATCGCCCTCAGTTTCTTTATTTAGTGTTCTGATGCTCCACAGATCGGGTTTTTTGGCCGAGGTGGTGTTTTTCGGTAGCTGATTTGCATAAGCCCCGATCGCCATCTTGGGAAGTCTTTACTCCCGGCTCTCGCTTCGGGAAGTCTCCGGTTGCCATGTTGCCGTGCCAGGAGGTCTCAAACCCCGGGCGCCGTGCCGGGCCGCCACGCCGGGCCACCGCGCCAGGCCGCTGTATCAGGCTGCAGTATCGGGCGGTTTCTAACAGGAGCAACAAGGAACTGTTTGGCACGGAACTCGGAACAGTAACGTTTCGGAGACTGGAACAAAGGCTGCGAAAGAACACTTGCAAAACTTGGCCGGCCCTGGTCGCCGGGGTGTCCCCGACCCAGGGCGTGGCTGGACAGGAGCAACATGGAACAGCTCGGCGTGAGCCCAGAACTGGAACGCCTCAGAACAGAGGCTGGGGAGAAACACCCACGGAACATGGACTGCATGGTAGGGCTTATTTATATCACTTATAAATATATAATAATATGATATTATTATTTACCATATTATTATGGGTTAGCGAACTTTGGAGAAAAAGGGGCCCTATCTTCCCATACATCGCGAGATCTTCCGATCGGCTTTTCCCTATCTAACCACATCATCTCTCCCCCTCTCCATGAACAGAACTTTATAACCGAATGACTTACGTAATTAACAACAAACTGTGAACTTGTTAGTAGTGAACATTGAACGTAACCGCGGTGTGTTAATACTCCGAACAAACTATTATGTAAAATCAGGCTAACTGTCTTTGTTCTAAATATAAAATGTCAATTTTATCCAGATGGGTTTTTACAAACTGGTCTAACTTACTAAGGAGACAAGGACCAAATATAAGTGCAAACACAACAACTATAACTGGTCCTGCTAATGTGGATATGAGGGTAACAATCCAGGGGGACTGGCTGAACATCGAGTCAAACCAGTTTTGGTGAAAACATTGTCGGCTATGCTGTTCAAGTCTCTGCTGTAGCTCTGCCGAAACTCTGGATCGAGCCAGGGACCTTTAGATCTTCAGTGTAACTCTCTCCCAACTGAGCTATTTCGGCGGGCTAGAGGTTGGCTGGTTACGGTTGTGTTGGCTTTGAACACCCATGACCTCCTTGATGCATAAGTAAGATGTCTAGTCTGCGTCTGTTGCTCTTAGGCCAAAAAGTACCACGAGGCTGACGGCGGTAATGAGTTCTCACTTTTGGTGTGGGAAACCTCTCTTGGTGGTAAGGCAATTTATCTCCAGGAAAATACAGGATCCTCAGGATAACAACCACTTGGACACAAAAATCATTAGCTCCATCAAAATGTTTGATGGAAATACACGGGGTAATACCTGTGGAGCTACAGGCTCAGATTCCTGAGGTTGCTGGAATTACCCAGGACTCGGTCTTATTGAGTGGCAGTGGGCTTCCAGGCTACAATGCCTTTTGGTGGGACTCCGCCCTCTCCCTTTCCCAGGGACGGGTTTCTCCCCTCCCTTTCTCCACCTTACTTCCAGTGGGTTCTTTTCCTTACAAGGAGATATTCTAGGGCACGCTCCCTGATTGGACTGTGGGCTCTCCTGCCCTTTACCATCGGTGCTATCCTCCCGCTTCCCCTTAGGCTCCCGATCACGTATGTCCGCGCGCGTTGGGCACCCTTCACTCCGCCCCTTGCTCCTCTACCCGGCACCATTTCGTGGCGCATATGGCAGAGCCTTTCCCCAACGTAACCAGGGCCCGCGGTGTTGGGCGCACCCTGCGGCTCTGTGGCATCGGTACCCCCCGGCAGCAGATTATGTTCTGCGGCCAAACCCGCGTTAGGGCTGGGCAGGCGGGACAGCAACTCGGGTCGGCCATCATCATTGGATGGCCAGTTAGAATCAGTGGGGCAGTCAGCAAACATGGTCTGAGTAGCTGCTCCAACCCCCACCCACGGTGTAACCTTTAGACAGCTTTGAGCTGCCTTCAAAGTTTCTTGCTCTTGGAGCACTTTTCACAGAGCTTGCATAACTCTTGCCCAGCTCTTAAGACACTTGCTGGACTTAAAGCACAGCACATCATCCGAAAGCACTTTAGTACACCTAACCCAGCGATCTGGGTGAAGAATATCTACCGGATGATCAATAACGCATAATTCTATCAATCTGGCAACCGCACATTGGAAGTCCCTTGATTTGCAGTCAATACCCCACTGCTTATGCAGCTGCGAAACTACCTTGCCAAGCCGACTGCATCCCGGCGGTACGGGAGTGTTCTCCCCGCTGAAGTCAGTCCCGCTGCTCCAGCCGTCCCTCAGCGTCCGGTGAGACTCCTGATAGTCCAGACACTCGAACCCGCGTGTCGGGGAGCGGTCCCGGGTTTTGGCACCACTATGTTGCCTCAGATGAGGCGAGGCGACCCGGTTCGTGAATGACACGACGGCTAACGTACAGGCCTGTTGGGCTGATCACACGCAAACACCAATGTGGTGGAGGATGAAGAGCATTTGTTTCCGGTAAGCACGGCTTTATATGATCGAGTTATGCTTACGTCATCACCATATTATTATGGGTTAGCGAACTTTGGAGAAAAAGGGGCCCTATCTTCCCGTACATCGCAAGATCTTCCGATTAGCTTTTCCCTATTTAACCACATCATTCCCCGTTGCTGATCAAGGACTCTTTTCAGATTTTGATGTGTCCTTTCCACAATTGATTGCCCTGTAGGAGAGTGAGGTATGCCCGTGGTATGCTTTACACCCCACTGGTTGAAAAAGTCTCAATCTCTGAGAGGTGTAAGCAGGTCCATTATCTGTTTTAATTTGTTCTGGGACTCCCAGGGTAGCAAACGCAAGGAGGAAATTCCAGATAGTGTGTTTGGCATTTTCTCCTGCATGTGCTGAAGCAAACTGCACCAGAAAATGTGTCCACTGAGATATGGACATATTTGAGTCTCCCGAAAGACGGGACATGAGTCACATCAGTTTGCCATATCTGGCAGCTATTGAGTCCTCGGGGGTTAACCCCGGAAGTCATGGCTGGAATCTGAAAAGCTTGACAACTGGGACAGGTGGCAACTATTGCCCTGGCCTGATCCCTGGGTAACTTGAACATTCTGGTTAATGCTGGCACACTTTGATGATACAACTGGTGGGACAATTTTGCCTGTGTGAAAATGTCCGGGACTATGGCTGCTCCAGCAGGCATGGCTAACATGTCTGCTCTATTCTTCCCTTCTGCGATGGCACCTGGGAGGTCAGTGTGTGATCTCACATGCATAACATAGTACAGTTGCTTCCTGTGGGAGATAAGATATATTAATTCAGAAAGCAATTGGTACAATTTTGGATTCAAGACTTTTAAGAAAGCATGTTCGGCTCTCATTGCTATTCCGGCAACATAAGCCAAATCTGTGACCAAATTAAAAGGTTCAGAGAATTTTTCAAAAGCTCTGACGACAGCTGCCAATTCAGCAATTTGTGTTGATCCTTCAACCACTTGGACATCAGACTCCCACTTCTGGGTCCTGGGGTACTTCCAAGTCATTGCTGACTCGTGGGATTTCCCTGAGCCGTCTGTAAAAACTGTCAGAGCCTTGAGTGATGTTTTTCTCTGTAATAATTTGGGGACCAAATAAATGTAGTTTTGAATAGTTTGTGGCCAGGTGGATGTATAGAAATTTGGTCTGAATAGCTATCAAGAGCGAATTGAAGGCTCTTGTTGGTTTGGAGTAAAGGCTCCAAATCCCCAGTTGTCAATGGTAGGAAAATGCATGTGAATTCACACCCTGCAAGAGTGTGGAGACGAACTCTTGCTTTTTTGGTGAGTTCTGCCATGATCTCCTGCAGAGTTGTGATGGTCTTGGTAGGTTGGTTGTGAGTGAAGATCCACTCGATGAAAGGAGTGCATCTTTCAATGCCATGTCCCATTGAAAAATGAGCGCGTATAAGTGTGGTGCCTTACCTAGGATGACTAGCTGGAAAGGTAGGCTGGGCTCATAACGGTGGGCTTGCCGCAAAGATGGGGCCTCCTGGACCTTGAGGATGGATTCTCGGGCCTCCAGCGTGAGGGTGCACGGTGAGTCGAGGTCCTCGCTGCCACGGAGTAGGTTGAAGAGGAGTGCAAGGACTTCCGTCGTTATCCTGAGCAGGGGACATACCCAGCTGATGGACCTGCAGAGCTGGTGTAGGTCTCGTAGGGTCTTGGGGTCGTCCGTGATGGTCAGCTGCTGGGGCACGACGGTCCACTCACAAATCTGAGTCCGAGGTAGGTCCAAGGGCAGGTGTATTGGATTTTGTCTTCGCAGATCTCAAACACAGCGTCCTCAATTGTCTTTATAGTCTTTTGCAAAGTCCGGTGGAGACAGCCTTCATCAGCGGCACAAACTAAGATGTCGTCCATGTAATGTAATATAAGTGCATCTGGGAACAAGAGCCTCACTGGGGACAGGATGTGGGCCACGTACCATTAGGAGATGGTGGGCAAATTTTTCATCCCTCGTGGGAGAACAAGCTAATGGTACCTTTTTAAGGGTGCCTGCCTGTTTGGGGAGGGGACATAGAATGCAAACCTGGGGGCGTCTTGGGGGTGGAGAGTAATGTTAAAAAAGCAGTCTTTAATATCTATGATGGCCAGCTTCCAGTCCCGAGGGAGCACAGAGGGGGAGGGCATACCCGGCTGGAGGGGACCCATATCCTCAGTGACCTCGTTGCCTGGTTTGCGTAGGACAGATTCCAAGGGCTGTTGGACTTGGTGATGTGGCCCTTGGCAAGCTGCTCCTCCATGAGGGCTCCTAGTGCATGCAGTTTTGTCTCAGAGAGGGGCCGCTGATCAACCCACACTGGATGGTGTTGTTTCCAGGTGAGTTGAGGGATGGTAGGCTTGGCGCGCTCTTCAGTGACCCCCACTAACAATCCCTGCTGGGAATTCTTAGAGAAGACCCCCATTGGGACAGGAGATCTCGTCCCCAGAGGGTGATTGGTGCTCTCACCATAAATGGCCTGATGGTTACCATTTTCCCCTTGGGTCCTTTGATGGCAACATTCCGCTTGCTCCTCATGGAAGCTGTCATCCCTCCAATCCCCAAGATCATGCCTGCCACAGGCTGCAACTCCCAGTTGTCCAGCCACTCGGAGCGGGCGATGATGGTGACATCTGCCCCTGTGTCGAGCATGCCGGAGCAATGGATTCTCTCCCCATAACAGAATAGGCAGCAGTTGATGATTGGTTTATTTGAGGCCACAACCTGAGTCCACATGGTGGTGGGATTGAGGGGAACCTGTTCCAGGCAGTCATTAGGTAATAAAAAGGCTTCTGCCACTGGAGTCTTTCCTTTTAACAAATAAAGAGTGTACATGTTAAGGAGACGAAGATCTCGTCTCTGGGGTACACAGTCTGAACTTCCGGGATGGTATGAATTTGTTCTGGAGAGTTCATTGGATCCCCAAGTATTAAGATGTTGGAGGGTCACCTGGTGGTGCATGCTTTCCTGTGGGGATCTTATACATACGGTTACCCTTAAGTTGTAAGGAGAGCCTGGTTACTAATTGGCACTGGGTTCCCATCTGGATTGCTCCACCTGCTGGGTCTGAGGTCATGGTCCCCATGGAGAAGGGATGGTAGACCTGGCAGGAGGGGTGCAGCGGCATGGCTTTTGATTTGATGTTGGAGCACGGGGCTATTCCACGCTCTGCTTGGAGTTTCCTGAATGCCAGTGTGGTCTGGGTAACCGTTGGTGGGTAGATAGATGGTTGTAATGTCTTTCCAGACAACTTTTACAAACATGTTCAGCTCACCACAGTGACTCTGTCTGGGCAGTCTTTGAAGAAACGTCCAAGTTCACCACGATTAAAGCAGCAGCTTTGCTTGGGTCTGCAGCGCAAGTGCCAGACATTCCTTCTGCCACTCCCTTAGCTATCGCAATTGCCACTGTATGTTCAGTTGGGGCAGCGAAGTGCTTGGTGCAGGCTTCCACCATTTGGTCAATGGTTGGTTTGGGGTCAAGTGGAAGGGCTCATAAAACTGCCTTACATTCTGAATTTGCATTGGCCATTGCCATCTTAGCCAGTAATTCCTTTTGTGCTTGGGGGGGTGATTCTGTCTTCCCATACATCACGGTATCTTCCAACCACTGGGCCCTAGCTCCCACATTTCCCCCCTCCGTATGCTTAACAAAATTTGCTAGAATATAAGGTGTATTAAATAGACTACAAGGTGTATCGGAAGTTCTATGATTATTTTTATCCTTATCTGTCTTTAAACATCTTACCTAACTTACCCCTATTATGGGAAGTTTTAAAAGTATGTATCATAGACTTGAGTAAAAATATAAGGTGCGCTATACTTAACTAAAAAGGCTAGAAACATATAAAATAGACACCGCGGTTTTTCATTGACAAGCATAAGGCACACTGAACAGGCAGTGATGAAGTGCATTCTTAGAGCATCTGCTGTCTTTCTACAAACAGGATGTTGACCCTCTCTAGTTGGCTCTTGGCAAAAGACACAAGCTTATTTAAAACACACGGTCCAAAGATTAACACTAGTAAGATCATCAGAATTGGCCCAATCAGGGTGGACACTAGGGTGGTCGGCCACGGAGACTGGTTAAACAGCGATTCGAACCACCCTTGTTGGGCCTCTCTATCTCTCTTTCTCTGGGCTAGTCTTTACCTCAATTCAGCCATTGAATATCTGACCACTCCAGTGTGATCAGCATAGAAGCAACACTCTTCCCTTAAGGCGGCACAGAGGACTCCTTGTTGCATGAGCAAAAGATCCAGTCCTCGCCTATTTTGCAGGATAACTTCAGAGACTAAGGATAGTGACTGTTCTAGAACGGAGATAGATCTTTCATTTCTCTGTAAGTCTTCATCAATTGTCGTCTGCAGCTAGGACAGTCCTTCTTGCTGGGTCACGATGGCCGAAACACCCGTGGCTGCACTGGTAGCTCTGAGGCCGAGTAGCATTGCGATGGTTATACCTGTTATTCTTTCCTTTTTTCGGAGATGGCCAGGCTCTTCGAAGGAGCGGTACATTTCTTCCTCTTGGTGATACATAACTCTAGGAACAATTAAGACTTGGACACAAAAATCAAGTTTTTTTCCACAGTGATGTGGATATTAGGGGTGCTGTCAATATTGATATACACAGAAAAATAAAAATAATCAAGGGAACTCGAAGAACGTTTTTTAAAAGAGGACTAACCCATCCCTTGAGTCCCCAATTTCCAAAAAGGTCTTTGAACCAGGGTTCTTTCTCAGTTTTGAGCTCTTGAACCATATTTTGGAGCTTTTGGATGCAGGCATGGATGCCTCCACTGTGGCTTGATAGATGGAAGCAGCACAGCCCCTCAAACTCCTCACAGCCATGTCCATGGGCAAGAAGCAAAAAGTCTTTTGCAGCCCCGTTCTGAAAGGTAGCACGTCAAATGGTCTCTTCATCTGTCATGAGGTCACTCAGCACAGCGGCCTGCTTACCAAGCCAGCACTCCAGGTGAGAAAGCTCACTGAGGGCAGGTGTGAGCTGAGGGGATTGCTGGCACTGCCCATGGACAGGCCCATGTTCTGTTGGAGTGTCTGTGAGGGTAATCCACAGTGGATTCTGGATTGGGCTGTGCTACCAGCCAGGCATCCACGACTGATGTTCTCAGAAGCATCCAGAGGGTCAGGAACTCGAGGATGGCTCTGCCTCCCATGTTCTGCTCTGTGATGGAACACAAAAAGATTAATTCTGAATTCTGATTTCAAAGGAGGGACTCACCCTTTTTTTCTTTAAAAAACTAAATAAAAGGAGTGGGTATAGGGAATGAGGTAAAAGTTTGCTGGTGGGGTCACTAGCTCTGTTTATGCCCACAGCTGAGAACTTACGTGGCCATTACTCTGGGCCTAGCTGTCCTGTTGATGCAGTGTGCTGAACACAGTCCATTATCATCACAGGATGGGCAGCTGACAGCTCCAGACGGGTACCTGGGGGCATTGCAGCAGGGAGGTTGGAGATGAGGCGCTGCAGCTGTGGGCCTCCAGGCAGTTGGTGGTCTCCAGCACAGGTGACAGGGATATTTCTGTCTTCACATGCTGCTGCCTTGTGCTCTGCTGGTAGTTCCTGCTAGCACAGTGCCGACAACCACACTACTGCATTTGAAGGGTGTAGTGCAGGGCATATGCAGCTCTGGCACAAGTGGTTCGGCTGACTGCACATGTGTGCTCAGTGCAGGTGATGGGGGCTGCTGTGGGGGCCATGCTGCACTGCAGCACAGCTGTAGAGTGATCAGCTGGTGTGTCAGTGCGGTCTAGCCCAGCATCATGGCTCAGTGGGGCTGCCTTACCCATCCTCACGCCCAGTGTGGTGTCCATGCCTCCTGCTGCCTTGCCCAGCACCCCTTTCAGACCATCAGGGCCTCGGAGAAGGTTGGCTAACAGTGTGAGGTCCTCTTTGGTGATCCCCAGCAGCGGACGTAGCCAGTTGATGCTGCCGCAGAGTTGGTGGAGATCTCTCAGCGTCCTGGGGTCCTCCTTGATGGTGAGCTGCTGGGGTGGTATGATGGTTCGTTCTGTGATTCACAGTCCAAGGTATATCCAGGACATCTGTGTTGTACCTTTTTGACATGGTGCTGGATTTTTCCCCAGCTAGCTCCCAGCACCGGGCCAAGAGTGAGCTGCTCCTGGAAAGGACAGCTTAGGGCTTATGCTCTATGGCACAGGCTGTCCAGAGTCAAGGGCAGGAGCAAGGATGAGGGAGAGGTCTTCCATGTGGCTTCCAAAAGGGATTTATTCTTTTGAAGGTTCCAGGGAGGAAAGACAAAAGATACAGGGATACAGCAACTTGCATGCAGGGGAGGAGTAAGAGTAGTGTACAAGTAATAAACCAACAGGGAAGACTTAGGGGAGGAGCACAAGGTGGGGTTACATAATACATAAACCAATGGGAAACACAAGGGGAGGAGAGTGGGGCACATTGGCCAATGGGGCTTGGAGGAATAGGGGAATTCCAAAGGGGGCAGTCCCAGCGGGGGTTGACACAAGGGAGCATTGACAATTTAATGGAAGGGGAACAGGAAACATTCTGAAACAAGGAACAGGTATCAGGGTGGATTGGCAACCAGGGTAGGAGACCATAATTGGGACCAAAGTATTAACATCGGGGTACAGCTTAACAATAAAGAAAGTAACTGAATCAAATATAATGAACAAAAATGCACCACAACACCTTTGCTGCTGTTATTTCAAATCCTGTATTTTCAATTGCTGTGATGGTCTTTTCATGGATAGTCTGTAAATAAGCCTCAGTCTGCGCAGAAATTAATATATCATCCATGTAATGGAAGTTTCATTGTATCTGGAAACTTTTTACGAATTGGTGATATGATTTGTGCCATAATTATCTGACACAAGGGCAGGTGATTTTTTCATACCCTGGGGGAGGACTCGCCATTGATATCGCTTTAAAAGGGCCTGTCTATTTAACGATGGAACAGAAAACGCAAATCTGGGAACATCTTTGGGATGGAGCGGTATGCCAAGAAAACAGTCTTTAATATCAATGACTGTGAGCTGCCAGTCCTTAGGGAGCATGCAGGGTGAGGGAAGACCTGGTTGCAAGGGCCCCGTGTCTTCCAGGACTTCACTGATCTTTTGAAGGTTTGAAGGAGCCTCCACCTCCACCTGTCTTCTCCTGTTGGTTTTTTTTTTTTTTTTTTAATTGGGAAGACAGGGGTGTTCCAAGGGCTTGTTGATGATGTTATATGGCCCTTAGACAATTGCTCTTCAATGTGGGATTCGAGCGCCTTTAGCTTTTGTTCAGGAAGGGGCCACTGATCCACCCACACTGGCTCATCAGTTTTCCAAATTAATGGTGTGGTAGTGCACTCTACAGTGGCCTCCACTAGAAATCCCATGATCCTGAAGGGATTTCTAGCCAAGCCCCTCAATTGGACAATAGGTCCCTGCCCCACAATGTCATTCTGGATTGCCCTATAAAAGGTCTTATTGTGGCTACCTGACCTTCAGGTCCCTCGGTGGTGATTAGATGTTTGCTCTGTAAGAACATGACAGTTCCTCCAACTCCAGATATCTTACCAAAGGGTGAGACCAATTCCAGTACTCCAGCCATTGGGAGTGGCAACAAGTGTGCCATCTGCTCCAGTATCAGTGATGCCTGTAACAGAAACTATTTTGCTTTTGTTAGATAGGTGGCAGTCTGTTTTTTTCTTGTCTCTCCCCATTGCTCTGGTCAGATACACATACAGTTGTCCATATATGAACAGTCTTGTCTGTGTAAAACATACATTTGGGCAGTAAGTATTCCCTTGTTCAGAAAGAAAGATGGATTGAGGCACATAACAGCTACAGTTTTTTCTTGCCCCGGGTTTACTGTTATAATTTCAAGAATCATCTGAAGGCAGTTTGGTGTATGTTTTACATCCCCAACAACAAGAATATCATAGGGTCCTTCATTTGGCCCAAACTGACCAGAAGGAATATGTACTATAAATTAGTTGTCAAACGCGATTGAAAGTCTACTCACCAACACCCTTCAGTCAACTTGTTTTAGCTGTCCTTGTTGCTGGAAGAAAAGGAGTCCTTTCTGTTGGTCACAGCACTTGGGAATGTACCTGTAGGGTTGGGTGTGGATAGTAAGGTAACACCACCTTCCCAAGAGCACCTCCAGAGAGGTCAGTGTCTGAGCAGGCTGGAATCATACACACACACACATACTGACATGCCACAGATCGCTTCAGGTCAACAGAGAGGCAGGAAGGGTCTTTGTTTATAGTTCCACTGGGGTTTATTCCAACCACACACCGAAGGGGTCCAGGAACAAAGACAGGGAGAAATGAAGGGTCCAGGAACTTGAGAGGGTGGATCCAAGGGTCAGGGTCCAATAGGAACAGGGGAAAGTGGTGCAGAGGTGGGGTCAGGGACAGGGAGAACCAATGGGATAACAGGGGTAGAGGAATGCACCAAACTGGGGCCAACTGGGGAACAGGGAGAGGAGAACTTCCTAGGGAGAGAACAGACAAGGTAAAAAGGGGAGGGACAGCCAACAGGCTATCTGGGTATATGTCCTAGTTTAGGGCAAATTAGGGAGAAAAACTCCAAATAGGGGTTTCCCCAGGGAAATAACCCCACCCCACCAACTAGTCCGGGAAAGGAAAAAACATTCCTTGGAGAGAAGTGGAAAAAGCTGTTTATTTAACAGAAATTGAATAATATTAAATAATAAAACTTCTCACTGTCCGATGGGATGGCAAATCTACGAAGAAAAGTCCTTTTCATGTGGCTCCTCTTGTGAATGCAGCAGCAACCTTGTCCACTCATCCCAGGTATCCATTGGATTGGTTCCTTAGCTGCGTAGGGATAGTGCCTTTCTGTCTAAAGAATTCCCATCAGACACGATGATAGTGTATTGCCAAATTCGCCCGTGGCCATGCATAAATTGTCTTTTTAAGAGTCTCGGTGAGGGTCACTTTGTGTAGGATTGAGGCACAATCCATCCTGTAATGTTCAGCAGAAGCAGCAGCATCCAGATCTTTCATCATTATGTCTCCAGGAATACTGAAAGGCAGGCTCAAAATAAACATATGAACCTAAGAAGTAATTAACAAAAACTTTAAAATCTAAATCTTTAACTTAACAGCTTGATTTTCCCCCTCTACTCCCCCTTTTGTTTATTAAAATCAAAATGATAAGGGGGAAAGTACGATGAGGTTGGGTAAGGGTGGCAACATAGAGGTAGTTTTAAAACTTCTTGAAGAAAAATAATTAACAATATAACAACTTAAAGCTTGTTCTTATAAAATGCTGGATACAACTTACCCATTGCCATAGAAACAGTCTATGAGAGAAACATATCCACTGTCTGCAGCCACATTATCTGTCCGAGGAGGCGTGCTTGTCTGCTTTTTCTTCCTGCGCCTCCAGGCTGCTTTGGGTGTCCTTTTGGGTGTTTCTTTTGTCCTTTTCAGAATCCTTTTTCAGGTGCTGCTTCCGTTTCTTGGACATAGGTGTTATAAGGGATCTTTTCCTTGAACTTGGGAGGTTAATTAAAGTTGTTACTGTTAGAGAGTTAATTGATATGTTTAATTATGTTGTAAGATTGTTAAGATAATTGTTGAGTGTATTTTAGAATGTTCGGGGTTGGTATTGGATTGGGG
>NC_031799.1:3839584-3893681 GCF_001522545.3 Parus major | reverse complement strand
TCTCCCTTCGGCTGCAGCTCAGTATTAATAAACAGGCCAGGCTTTAATTACACCAAAAAGTCTCGAGCCTCGTTTATAACATAGGGCTTGATGTTTTTCCCAGGTATCCACTTGGGACCCGAACCTTTTGTGACACAGGCATACCCTCTCCCTCATTACTAATGGGAACGGACCCATAATTTCTTTACTCTCTGGATCCTTGACAAGCACCAGCAGTCTCTCCTTCATTTTTGCCCTGGTGTTGTTGGCAAAATGCCGGACGATGGAGGATGCCGGCTCCATAAAGGAGTTATTTAGGAAGTTAAAAACATACGTGGCTTTGGCAAGTCTCTCAATGTTACTGAGATACTCAACCCCACCCCCACTGCCTGTCAAGGATCTGTTTCAGTGATCTGTGGGCCCGTTCCACAATAGATTGTCCCGCTGGAGAATGAGGGATGTCTGTGTTGTGGCTTACACCCCACTGACTGAGGAACTGTTGGAAATTTTGTCAGGTGTAAGCAAGTCTGTTATCCGTTTTATTTGCTTGGGGATACCTAGGGTGGCAAAAGCTAAAAGAAAGTGTCTTATTATATCTTTTGCCATTTCCCCAGTGTGTGCAGAAGCAAAGATGGCACCTGAAAAGGTGTCAATTGAAACATGAATGTATTTTAGTCTGCCAAACGAGGGATAGTGCGTCACATCCATCTGCCAGTGTTGTAATGACTCCAGTCCTCGTGGGTTAATCCCTTCACCTAGGGATGGCAAGGCATATTTCGGGCAGTTCAGACAGGATGCTACTATGGCTCTGGCTTGGTCTCTTGATATTTTGAATATCCGCACAAGTGCGAGCACGTTTTGATGATAAAAATCGTGTGATGATAAAAATTCAGTTTTGATGGGCAGATGGCTTTGGAATACCCACTCAATAATTAAAAGTGGATCTCTATGAGTAATGTGTCCCGCTGAAAAAGCATGGTGTGGAATCTGGGTGACTTACCCAGGATGGCAAGCTGGAAGGGTAAGTCTGGGTCACACTGGTAAACTTGTCTAGAGGCCAGTGCTTTGGCCACCTTGTCTATCGAGGCCCTGGCTTCCTGAGTGATGGTACATGAGGAGTCCAGGTCCTCAGTGCCTTGGAGCAGGTTGAAGAGCGGTGCCAAGTCCTCTGTGGTGATACCCAGGAGAGGATGAACCCAATTGATGCTCCTGCAGAGCTGGTGGAGGTCTCGCAGGGTCTTTGGGTCATCCTGGACAGTCAGCTGCGGGGGTACGATGGTCCATTCCCTGATCTTAAATCCCAGGTACCACCAGGGGCTTGTCCATTGGATCTTTTCTTTGGCAATTTCAAAACCTCCGCTCTTGAGGGCTGCTGTAGTGTCCCAGAGCACAGTCTCTAGATAATGACTGTCTTTGGTACAAATTATATGTCATCCATATAATGAAGTAGAGTGGCGGTAGGGTGTTGTGTTATTACAGACACGAGAATGTGGGCCACATACTCCTGACAGATGGGAGAGGAATTTTTCATCCCCTGTGGCAGAACACGCCAGTGATACCGCCTGAGAGGTGCCTGTCTATTCAGGGTGGGAACAGAAAAAGCGAAGCTCAGGGCATCCTTAGGGTAGAGCAGGATTGTGAAAAGCAGTCCTGGTGTTGATGACTGCTAATTTCCAATCCTGTGGAAGCGCAGAAGGAGAGGGAAGGCTGGGCTGGAGGGGACCCACGTCTTCAATGTCCTCACTGATTTTTCTGAGGTTGTGGAGGAGTCTCCACCTGTCTTTGCCTGGCTTTTTAATTACAAAGACAGGGGAGTTCCAGGGACTATGGATGGCTCAAGATGTCCCTTGGAATGCTGCTCCTCCATGAGGGATTCGAGTGTCTTTAGTTCCTCTCCGGTGAAGGGCCACTGATCCACCCAAACAGGGTTGTCAGTGGTCCATGTTAACTGTGGGGTGGCGTGCTCCACAGTGGCCCCGACTAGAAATCCTGCAATATAAATGGGATTTCTAGCTGCATTCCCCATGGAGACAAAAGGTCCTTCCCCCATAATGTAATGGTACCCTGACCACAAATGGTCTAACTGCAGCACTTTGTTATAAACGAGGCTCGAGACTTTTTGATGTAAATAAAGCCTGGCCTGTTTATTGAGACTGAACTGAAGCTGAAGGAGGATGCAGGCTAATCCTGTGTGCCCCACTCTACAAACTGGGATAGCAACAAAGTATCCCAACAGAAAAAGCCCCTGCTAACCCGCAACACCATGATTTATACCCTCCCTTAGTCCTGGATTGTTCCATTTTGGATCCTCTTCAGGATTGGTCACTTTTTTGGGCTCTGATTGGTCCACAGCCACATTCATCTGGTCCAATCATTTTCCTAGGGCATCGAATGATTGGTGGATGTTTCTTCCAATCATTACTCAAGGTGATTACAACATTACTTCATGTTCTTGAATGTTCTATTCCAGGCCCCCATAAGCCCCTTTATATTTCTTACCAATCCCCTATTCTATCCACCCAACCCCAATCCAGTATCAACCCCAAACACTCCAAAATCCTGAACAATCCTATAACCATCATTTTAACAACTTTACAACATAATTAAACATAGTTAACTTTTATCCCTTATAACTTGGTAACTCATAACATCAATTAACTCTCCAATAATAACGACTTTAATTAACCTCCCAAGTTCAACAAAAAGATCACTTATAACAGCCTTACCTTCTGGCTCTTCAATAAGAATGGTGTGCTTGCTCCTCATGGGGGTGGCGGCTCCTCTGATGCCCGAGATTATGCCATTGGTGGGAACCAGTTCCCATGTTGCTGGCCAGTCGGAGCGTGGTATAATGGTGACAACGACTCCGGTGTCCAGCATCCCTGGGAGGTAGATCTTACTATTTCTGTAGAACAGGGCACACTCAGTCAGGGGTTTGTCCTGACTCACGGTCTCTGTCCAGTACACTATCAGATTTGAAGGAACCGAATAAGTTCAGTCCAGTAGGAGATAGGCCATTGCAATTGGAGTCCCTTTAGGTAAAAAGTACCGAACATGTGACCTTCACAGTGATCTTGTCATGTGATGTCACAGTTTGGACCTCAGGGACTACTTCCAGTCTCTCTATATTATACAGAGAGTCCTCCATGACTAAAACATCCCATGACCATTAATATGGTCCATGCTTCCCTGTAGGTGTAACATATTCACGTGGGTCATTAAAATGGAAGGATAGTCCACTCACCGAAGTGCCCCTGGTTCCAGAAAACTGACTGAGGGTCTCAGGGAGGAGATGTTGTTGTTGTTCCTCACCGTAGCTGGTGTTGAGGGCTGGGAATGGCGATCCTCCACGGGACAGAACAGCCTGGTATTTGCTGTTGTTGTGTGGGCTGTCCTGCGCTCAACCTATAGTTCCCTAGATGGCGATGGGAGTTTGGATAGTGCTGCATGTGGCAATGGTGCTGGAACTGGGGGCAGTACTTAAAGTGTTTTCTACAGTCCCAACAGTCATCAGAATGACAGGTAGATGAGGGATGACGTTCCGTGAACCCTTTATTACACTCCACCTTTATGTGCCCCATTTCTTCGCATTCATAGCATCTCAGGTTCCCTTTACTTGGTACTGGGGAACCTTTGGCTGCCACCATGGCTTCTGCCACTGCTTTACCTACTGCTTTACCACTGCCACTGTGCATTCTGGAGCAGACATCCCAGTGCGTGCCTCGATCATTTGTTCGATGGTGGGCTCAGGCTCAAAGGGGAGTGCCCTCAACACTCTCTTACACTCTGTGTTGGCATTATTCATGGCAAGTTTACAGAGCAGTTCATCCTGTGCTGCTATTGATTCAATCTGCCTGTCTGGAGTTTTTCAGTCTGTCCACAAATTTAATAAAAGTCTCTTCTGGCCTGTTTGATTTCTGTAAAACTTTGCTGTGGTGTTGTGCTGTCTGTTGTTTGAAGGAGGGCAGTTTTGGCTGCATTCTTTATGTCCTCAAGCATGGATCGGGGGATATCCTGCACCTGGTCTTCTGGTTTTTTGAAATCCCCCTCACTGGCTAGGTGGTCCAAGGTCATGCCTGCCCTCCCATCCTTATTTTTGTAGATCTTAAATAATTGTTTTAGCCACCTCTTCCATACTGTTTCCCATAAAAGAAACTCAGCAGTAGAGAGGAGGACAGACATGATGTATTTGATGTCATGTGGCATCAGCACATGCACAGCAAAGGTTACAGTCAGAAGATTTTTAAAATAAGGTGACCCCCTCCCATGGTCTTTGCACACTTTAAAAAGTTCCATTAACTCCCTATAAGGGATGGAGTCCCACTTTGGGTGTCGTCCGCTCCTGCTCCCCCTATAATCAATTGGGGCTGCCAGGAGTTGTAGCTTTTCCACCATCTCCCAATTCCCATCTCTGGTGGCCTGCCTTTGTACCTCTGCCCTGTGATTGTCTTTCTCCTCCTCGGTACTGGAGGAGGAGCTGCTCTCACCCCCGCAGGAGGAAGGAGGCTTAGCGGCAGGGGAGCTAGGCCTCCAGTGGACCAGAGTGACCTTGGCCACTGGCAATCAAGATGGCTGCCTTCTGGTCCTTGTCATCACCACATCTGGTTCTGGTGTTAAGGGATCCAGATGTAGTATGACTACCAGGGATGGAGTCAGGGGTGAAAAAGGCGACTTTGGAAGGAGAGGCAGGGCCCACGCCAGGAAAGGGTGTCAGGGTGGAAGGGGGAGATGCTGATGCAGGGGCATGGGTGGAGCACATCACAGGGGCAGAGCACGACAGACTGGGAGTGGGGAAAGGAGAAGGGTCATAAGGGGCAATAGAAGGGTCCACTTCAGGAGCGGGAAGGGAATAACTTGGAGGGCACAAGATGTCCATTCCCCTCACGAGGTCGGCAACATCTCGTGCCACTGGGAACGATAAAACTGGGGATTTTACAACTGGGAATGTGGGGGCAGGCAGGAGGGCAAGGGAAGGATCCAGAGCAGTGTGATCAGAACTGCCCTGGAGAAGGGACAGAAGAGGATGGGAGACGGCAAAAGGTGGGTGGCTCTCCTGCGCCTTTTGATGGTTTCTGTCTCCCAAGCTTCTCTGAAGGGAAGAGGGATTAGGGACACAAGCGGAGGAAGGTAGAACTGGGGATTTTGAACTCAAACAATTTCCAGAACTTCCAGATCCCTCAACAATTCCTGAACAGAATCATAAATCAAACTGAAAACAGGGAAAACTTTTGCAACTTTAAAATCCCCTTGTGACTGTGAAACAAAACAACTTTCTCCCCACAGCACCCCAAAATTAAATTAACATAACAGAATCACAAGTAACATTAAGAAAATGTTTAAACAACCAGTGAATAAAATGTTTAAGGTCACCTTTTGAAACCCACTTCTTCCCAACAAGGGCATTGAGAACTTGGATGTAAACTTCCCGCTGTGAGAGAGTTAAGTTTATGTCCATCTCTCATGATACTATCTCCCCACAAGACTTACAATGAGAAAGAAAACGTAGAAGAAAGACCCAACACCCCAAATTCACTCACCCAACACCTGAGGTGGGTCAAAAGAAGAGTCCTGAGGAGGTCTGCTGGCACGATTGATCCTTCTCACCCCCAGAGTGTTGCCACTCGCTCCTTTCAGGTACTTACAATAAAACCTGGAAGCACTGTCAGGGGAGTGGATTGCCCAAACATGGCTTGTTTCCAGAGGCAGAAGGCCCTGGAGACGCTTTCAGGGACAGACCGAAGTCAGGTCCCTGTTCGGGCACCACTTGTAGTGTTGTGTGCAGGTGGTAAGGCAATACTACCTGTTGCAGCCAGCAACCTCAGGATCTCGTCCAGGGAAGCAGCAGGATTCTGGGGACCAGCATCAAAGACCAACGAGACGGGTTCTCGTTTATGAAACCATTTATTCAGCATGGGAACAAAGTCAGGTCCAGAACAGAGAGCCCCGAACAGAGGCACAGCAGGGGTTTTTGAGGGACAGAACTCTTCAAGGGTCCCCACCTTTGAGGGTGGAGTTCAGGGTCAGGGGCCAGTAGAAGCACACCAAGGGAAAACCCCCCAGGGACTCAAACCCAATCACAGCACCTGGGCCACCCTTCACAAGGGCTTTGGGGTGGGACAATGGAACTTTTTGTCTCCCCTGAGGCTGCTGCCATATCTGCTCTTTTTTTTTTTTTTTTTCTTCCCCATATTTTAATTAGAAGCTTAAAATGTTT
Source organism: Parus major (assembly GCF_001522545.3). NCBI lineage: Eukaryota > Metazoa > Chordata > Aves > Passeriformes > Paridae > Parus > Parus major. Next base: position 3,887,488 of record NC_031799.1, on the reverse strand, counting down.
CTAAACATGAGCTTAAAATGTTTCCAAACATACACCTTAAAATCTCACCTCCTCCACAGAGCACCCACTTTGCTTTGTGGGACACCAGTAACTCAGTAACAAAACACATTAAGCAAACAGAAAAAAAAAAAATTAAAAACAAACACTTAAATCCCGGACCATGCCGGGCAAATTAAATAGTGATGGTACTTAATACAAACATAATGGTTTTTAGTTCAGTCTGTTCCACTTTAGGATTCTCTGTTAGGAAGGGTTCAGCTCTTGGATCTCGTCTCACGAGGGGCAGTTCTTCGATCTCCAGCTTCGGCTCGGCTCCCATGTGGGCGTCGCCCCTTTAGACGATCTCGGTGAAACACCGGCTTTGGGAGCTCAGGTTACAGTTTCCACCTCCCCAGAGGAGGTGTTGCCCACGATGGCAAAGGCAGAGCTCCCAGGGGTGGAGCAGCCGAACCAAGGGGTGGGAGCAAAGCAGGAGTTACTGGGGGAAGGGAAGGTTCGGGCCGGAAAAGAAGGAGAAAGGCCGGAAACAAGGGATCCCAGACCGCATGGTCAGCGCCATCTTGGGATGGGGGGGAGGCCGGGATGGACTTTCCTGGCCAGGGAATGGGGAATATGGAAAGACAGGGGGTGAAGGAGGACACGGAATGGCGGGCAGACGGCAGCAGACCCGCATCACTCTGGATGTTCTCCATCCCTTGCCTGCCTTCAGGAAAATGGGAAGGGATGGCAGAGAGACACCGGGGTGACGGGGAGACGGCAGCAACCCCAAGCCATCTTGGCTTTTTTCACCCTTTGTCCTGCCCTTAGGAACAGAGGAAAGGGGAAGGTACAGGGAGGTATACACCAAAAAAAAAAAGGAACTTCACAGAAGACAAAAAACAGTCCACTGGAAGAGCCATACCGTCCATAATCGTCCATAATGTTAATGTAATCGTCCATAATGTTGATATCGTCCATAATCGTCCATAATGTTAATGTAATCGTCCATAATGTTGATATCGTCCATAATCGTCCATAATGTTAATATAATTATCCATAATACATCTCGTTGGGTGATGTTAGGTGCTTGTCCCAGCGTCTGGTCTCGGCTCCCACACCTCCGTAAGCCCTTTTCTTCCCCATGCCTGAGGCACTCCCAACCCAGTCTCCCTGCCAGGTACTCTCGAGTCCTCCTTTCCAAGGCGGGGGTCTCGCCGGCTCTCAAGCCATCAGCCGGGGACTTACGAGGTGTCCATGGAGCTGGGTCCTGCTGTTCTCTTGCTTCACTGGATGCCACGCATTCTCTCACCATTTGTTGCAGTCAGCAACCTCAGGATCTCGTCCAGGGAAGCAGCAGGATTCTGGGGACCAGCATCAAAGACGAACGAGACGAGCTCCCGTTCATGAAACCATTTATTCAGCATGGGAACAAAGTCAGGTTCAGAACAGAGAGCCCTGAACAGAGGCACAGCAGGGGTGTTTGAGGGACAGAACTCTCAAGGGTCCCCACCTTTGAGGGTGGAGTTCAGGGTCAGGGGCCAGTAGAAGCACACCAAGGGAAAACCCCCCAGGGACTCAAACCCAATCAGAACACCTGGGCCGCCCTTCACAAGGGGTTTGGGGTGGGACAATGGAACTCTTTGTCTCCCCTGAGGCCGCTGCCACAACTACCTTCCCAAAAGCAGCTCCAGAGAGGTCAGCGTCTGGGTAGGCTGCAGTCACACACTCACACACACACACACATACTGACACACCACAGATTGCTTCAGGTCATCAGAGAGGCAGGAAGGGTCATTGTGTGGAGTTCCAGTGGGATTTATTCCAACCACACACCAAAGGGGTCCAGAAACAGAGAGAGGGAGTAATGGAGGATCCAGGAATATATGTGGAGCTTAAGGAGGAGGATCTGAGGGTCAGGGTCCAATAGGAACAGGGGAAAGTGGTGCAGAGGTGGGGTCAGGGAGAGGAAGAGCCAATGGGATAACAGGGGTGGAGGAGTGCACCAAACTGGGCCAACCAGGGAACAGGGAGAGGAGAACTTTCTAGGGAGAGAACAGACAAGGTAAAAAGGGGAGGGACAGCCAACAGACTAACTGGGTATCTGAACTGTTGTACAACAAAATGGAGGTGCAAAGCCGCCATTCCTATGGGAAAAGCCCTTCTTATTAGCTTTAAATGGAGGAAAACCCATCACCCTGGAGGCCTCCTTCCATATCATGATAGCTTTTGGCTGCAGAGCCTCTACAGTCAAGGACACATTTACAAAGCCAACTCCCCTAGCTACTCCTCCCATAGGAACTTCCCTAAGGAGAAAGAGCTTTTCTACTTCGGAGATTTTAAATTGGGTTGCAATATGGTCCCTCTGCCAGATTTACACTAGACGGAAGGCTTGAAGAAGAGGTGGATACACTTAGTTCCCAATTAGAGGAGGAAGTGAGAGAGTAGCAGAAAAGGGAGAGAAGCTGAGCTAGTACCTGGAGAAAAGGGAGCCAAGGAAGTTTGTGAAGGGGTTAAAGAGGAGGCTGAAGGTGTGACAGGGACTTTGGATCTTGGACACAGATGTTTACATTTGAGGCAGGAGATGGTGAAGGGATAACCGGGGCTGGTGGAGGGCTCAGGCTTACAGTGTTAATTGGGGAAGGGCTTGAAGGTAGGATAGAGGAAGGATTTGGGGTGCTGCTCGGTAATCACGTAAACAGGGAGAGGAGGAAGATAGTCTAGGGGATCCCATTTGCCATGAACTTCTTTCTCTGATTCCTTTCCTTCTTTATCCCCTTTCTCTTGTTCTCACTTCTTAAGTTTACAGATCTTAATTGTCTCTTCTTTAGTGAGATCTCTTTCCCAACAGGCCGCATAGGTTAGTTGTTCCAAAGTAGGGTTTCCTTGATCCCTTAAATAGCGGTTAAGTTGGGAACAAACCCAGGGATCATTGGACCCATACCACAGCCACTCTGCTTGCAGTTCTAGATTGGGCCAAACCTCTATTCAATAATGAATCATTTAACTTCATCTAGGCTGTTTGTGATATTATATGTCTCCCATTTGTCTAACGATTGCCCCTGCAGACTGTCAAGAGGGATGTTCTTTTGTGCTTTACTCTTTTTCTTGGGTCTTACTTCCTTACTTACACACTTCCCCATCGTTATCTCTTAATCAGGCCTTAAAAACAAACTTACTGTGCCCCTACCCAAACAGAAACTTAATGACAGGCAACGCAACCTACAAATAACCTAAACTGATTTGGCCCTTCACACTAAAAGTTCCTTAAGATGCCTCTACCCAAATGAAAGAACTAAAGACAGGCAAACTAATCTCTAATCAACTCAAACTCAGATCCTCAGCAGGGTCCTAAAGTCCAAATGATCTTGAGGCCTAGCCTCTAAACCCGGCCACCTATTGTCCCCTCAGCTCTTGCAGGGTTCTATAGCCCAGATGTTCTTGAGGCCTAGCCCTTCAATCCTGCTCTCATTGGTCTTTAGTGGGGTGTGCTCCAGACCAATAATTCTACCAGGGCATCAAGTGATTGGTTGTCTTCTCCACCAAAGGTGGTTTTGGGTGTCGATGTCACCCCTGGGAGATCATGTTCTGGAATGTTCTTTTAACTTATCACCATGCAATACCCTACCAGCCCTGGACCATCCCCATCTCCACTTGACTACATCCCATACCCCTCACTGGACTTCCCTCACTTCCCTTATAAACCCAAGACAACCTCTAATCCCCAACAACAAATATATTAACTATTAACTAGATACATAACTTATAACTTAATCATTGACAATTGGTCAACATATTACAACAATTAGTTCTCTTACAACACTTACAACAATATCGTTGCATATTAAGCAGTTTTCTAGTTCTTGTTTCTGATTGGTTATGGATATACAGGGAGGCAGGACAGACGTGATGGCAAACAAGAGCCAGCGAGGGCAGAAGAGCCAGAAGGTGGGCTGGGGCCAGTGCAGAAGCATGAGACTCAAAAGCCCCCAAGGCTTGTGACACAGTTACTTTTATGCTGCTGGTTCCTCCCAAAGTCCGCCTGCTAACAGGAGACCATTGGCTCAGTCCAATGTCTCAGTGCCATCCATTGGTAGAGACCATTTGCCATCAGCTGCAGAGTGTCTCTGCAGGGTTCAGCTTCAGTGTTCCTCTGCTGTTGTCTACCCCATGTGAGACATGAACTGGTTGGCAGGCAAAGTCCCCCCAGAAACAAGGCTTTCCTTCATCTTCTCCTCCCCCACAGCCCTCTGACAACCAGGGTTGAGACAAATCAAAAGTAAATTGACTCCTCACATCATCCCTTTAAATAAGTCCATTAGAAATATACAGAACTATTTTACTCTGCCTGTCTGCAATACGGGTCACATGATCTGAAGAGACAATTAACCTCAAGTGAGAAATCTGCAAGCACAAAGTTATTGCACTGAAAAGTAAAACCAAGGTCTTTTCACCTTATTATGTAAGACACTATAAAACCTTCAGTTTCTTGCTAGAGAATTTCCAGAGCAGAGATGAAAAGATAGGATGAAATTAATAGAAATGCTGAAGTTTGGGGTTTTCTTTTTCTCCTATCACTGAGTGAATACAGTTCCACTGAGGGCCCATCTGGTGGCACTGTTTGCTGAAGTCTTTATTTCACAGACTAAAGGACAAATCCTACAGGGAGGAAAAGAGAAGGAAAAGGACAAATCTCGCTAATAGAGCTTTTCATGTTGCAGTGGTCAAGTGACATGGTCAAGCCTCACTTTATGTGCCTGTACCATCATGTTCTTTTCAGTCCCATTGCCAGGATTCCTGCACAGGGAATATTGATCTTTCTATTTCCCCTTTTTTTTTTTTTTTTTTTTTTTTTTTTTTTTTTCTTACTTTTTCAGTTACAGCAAATACCAGAGAATAGAAAAATATCTATTTTTAAATGCCCAAGTGCGTGGAAATCTACAGATATATGTATATATATTACATATTCTCTTTTTTCCTTTCAGAAATATGGTAGCACTGAGCCAGTAAAACTTATTAGCATTCCTAAATAGGAACTCAGAAATTTGAAATGCAGATGTGCTGAACACGTAGCTTGAAATATCTTGTTTATTTGTTCCTATTTTATACCTTAAAAATAATTTGATATTCTCCTACTTGGAACTTCTTGTAAAGACACTTCTGCTCTTTCACACTTTATGTAATTATTAAGAGTGACTGTATCCCCTTTTCTTGGAGGGAATACAGCCCTTTAAAGTCACTGATGTTACTGAAACTTCGTGGCATCAACTGAGCTGGCTGGTGGAGAGATTCAGGTGCCTAAACATACACATCCAGGCCCTTTAGATAGCATGGGGCATCTGAGACAGTCCTGTGGGAAAGAGTAAATCTGGGGCACCCAGATTTCCCATTGGAAAGACTATGGACACCAGATGGGAAACCACATGGGATTACCTCTCTCTGTGTGTTACAAGACCTGTGTAAAGTCAGGATGTCTCAGCCTTCAAGGGAGAGGATTCAAAGGCTGCTCACATTTCTCTGGCATTGGGATAGGAGCTCCTTCCAGCTTCTCCTCTTGTCCCTTTGTTTGGTGCTGCCTTCAGCATTCTTAGGACCCCATGTCTCAGGGGAGGAAAGAGTGGTAGGAGTTTTTTTCTGTTTTATTTAATAAAACAGTTATAAAGGTTACATCCAGAGTCAGCACAGGGTGGGGTGGGAGCCCTTGGCTGTGAGGAAGGGACAAGACAGAAGGATGGACACCTCCACTTCTGGCAGCAGAAGTCCATTATGGCATTTTATCCATTTGAATCAGCACCTCCTTTTTTCCCCCCAGAGGGCTTTGGTGCTCTCTCCAGCAGGACATCTGGCAGTTTCCAGGTCCCAGGCCAGCATCTCCCCCCCAGATATGATATGGGAGGATTTTTGTCATTTCTCTCATCATGACTTATACCCTCTGAGGATCTACTCACCAAACATTGTGGTGCTGAGTCATGTGGATTTTTAAGATGGGGTTCAGCTGCTTTTCTGCAAAAAGTATCCCACAACTAAAATGGCATTTAGGTACATCGAGACATTTCTGAAAGCATTGGGAAACTTTAGGCAGTCAGCTCCAGATGAACACTTGTGAAAGTCTTGCTGTAGCCCTGTGCAGAAAGAGACATGATAGCTCAGACTTTCCTATCCCTCTGACTTCTATACTCTCCCCATAAAATTCTCCCTGTTAAGTAGGGATAGATGTCATTTGTGGTCGTTGTAAAAGTTTGACTGAGTTTAGGATCCCCTTCCTAATCAAGCCATTAACTTTTAAAGATGAAGCAGAGAAGAGCACAATGTAACGCAATAAAAATAATTAGGGTTGGAAACGTGTCTTTGTTGCTGTCTGGGAATTTGCAGAGGAAACCTGAATTTTGACATACACTGTTATTGTCATGCTGCATTGATATTCAGACTGATGATTGCTCAATGAATCTCTCTCTTCTTCCAGTATAATGTGAGACAAATTTGCACAGGATGAGGATATTTACGTGTTCAAAATGCAGACTTCCAACCTGATACTGTAAGAAAGGAAGTTTGTAATTGAAAATTAATTCATACTGGAAAGTGTAGTCAATAGACAATTACTGAGATACAGCTTGTGTTTATTGCTTGAGGAATTTTACACAAGATTTATAACAACTAAAACCAATTACCTTTACATGTAAAGAACAGTCTAAAAAGATGAAACTTAATTAATGTAGAAGCCTTCAAACATTCTTTATCTCCTGCAAATAATCACCAACCGAACAGTAATTAAAAAAAAAAAAAAAAAAGGATGTGAAAGGCAGCATGTTATTTGTGTCAAAAAAAAAAAAAAAAAAAAAGGATGTGAAAGGCAGCATGTTATTTGTGTCAAAAAAGATTACAGAAGAATCCATGTATTGTACATAATTCTTGTCCTATTAGTCTTGCAGAAGTGTGGCACCACCATTTCACTCCAGAAGAGTAGGAGGTGAAAACTGGATGAAATGGAAGTCAAGTAGGTGCTATATTTTAAAAAGTATTCAGGTGCATTGCTGCCTTCTCCATCCCCTGTACATGCTCTCTAGACCTCTCTGAAAACCCCAGAAACATGGGAGTTGCATTCTTCATGCAGAGACTTCAGGAGTTTCCCTGGATATATTAATTCCCATTTGTGGGAAAAAAGTATTTGACTCTTGACCCAAATCAAAATCAATATTCTGTTCAGAACTCTGACAGGAAATTCCTAATGACATCAAAACAAGACTCTTATACCAGAGGCCACTCTTCAACGCTTTTCTCCTGACCTGTAGTCATATTCATTAAAAATACTTCCTTGGGACAAGTTACAGTGGGGATAATTTCCCTGCTCATGAGAGAACTTCGAGGTACATTGGAAAATGTTTATCTGGAGTTCCGTGTCCAGGTCTGGGCTCCTTGGGACAAGAGAGACAGGGAGCTCCTGGAGAGGGTCCAGAGGGCTACAAAGATGATGAAGAGCCTGGAGCATCTCCCTGATGAGGAAAGGCTGAGGGAGCTGGGGCTGTGCAGCCTCCAGAGGAGCCCCAGCTGAGAGGGGACCCCATCCCTGTCTGCCCCTGTGTGCAGGGAGGGGCAGAGCAGGGCCCAGGCTCTGCTCTGGGGGCCCAGCAATGGCACCAGAGCCACGGGCAGGGACTGAGCCCAGGAAGTTCCAGCTGGACATGAGGCAGAACTTCTGTCCTGGGCAGTGACTGAGCCCTGAACAGAGTGTCCAGAGAGGTGGAGTCTCCATCACTGGGGATATTCCAGACCCCTCTGGACACAACCCTGTGCCCTGTGCTCTGGGATGGCCCTGCTGGTTTCTTCCAGCCTTTACCCATTCTGGAATTCTGTGAGATACCGAATGCATTGCATTTCAAAATGCAATTTCAAAACTTTTCCACCTCACAAGAGCTTTTAAAAATCTCAGAGATAAAGTACCGTAAAGACATAAAGCCAAGGAAGTCAGATCCACCAGAAGTTTCAACAACAATTATAGAAGATGGTTTGGAATATGAAGACCACCTCAGCATAGCCAGAGCCCAAGGGCATTGGCCAAATTGGAGTAGTATTGAAGAATGGAAAGGTGAAGCCTCTTACTCCAGAGTCCTGGATTGTTTGTTGTCCACATATCCAGAACCAAATGCCTGCTGGCTTCAGGTCTTGCAAGGTGCTTTCCCTAGGCTTTGTTTCTGGGAATCATCATTTTGGTTCAGATTTCGAGGGAAGTTTGAGTCATTAATATTTTTTTTTCCCCCTTTGTTTATGACTCCCATACTGAACAGATCTTGGTATGGTAACTGAAGGGCCTTTGGCATTAGTGCTATTGGGTTTTTCTTCTTTCCTCTGTGAAAGACAAGAGTTCAGACTCTCAATGACTGAAATGCTTACTTCCAACTGAGGTGTGTGGGTTCAAGATAAAATATGGAAGACAAGTGCAATGGTCTATAGAGGTTAGTTAGGATCAAGTAATTATTTCTTTTCTTTCCCATTTAAAATCAGTAAAATTCAACCTGTTGATTTTGGTCTCTTGGTAGGTTAATATTTTTGTAATATTTTTCTTACTGTCCAAATGTCTAAACAGCACATCCAAAATGAGGAGGGTGAAATTTTTCTTCTATTCCTAATTGTAAGGACCAGAATTAACTTTCAGATATGCATTTTGCTTTCTTTTACACTTTTTTTTTAAAAGAAGACCGATACGTGAATAATTTTGCCTCTTGCTTAAGACGATGCAGATCTCCAGTCTTAAAGCCTGTGAGTAAAAACGTGGTCATTGCAGAGGAGTTTTGCCTCCAGGCATGGGGAAGAAAAACAATAAGAATTGCAGTAATTTTCACCCTGGATTGCAAAGAAGCTGCAAATTAGTTATAGAGAGAGAAGTGTGTGTGAGTTGAATTTTTCCACTGATCTTCTCTCTTAAAATTATTTATGAGTTTAAAGAGTAATTAGAATGGGGAAAAAAAAAAAGCCACAAGAAGATTTATTGGTCTGTTAGTCTAGAGCTTGGGGTTGTGCTGCTTTTTCCAGAGCTGCAGCAATTTTAGGGTTTATTTTAGGTGCTGGGAAAGCACCTAAATCTTTAACACCTGCACCAAAACAGAATTTAGTATTGAAGTGACTCAGGAGAGGGAAAAATATGCTGAGGGGAAGTGTAGTCTCCAGTGATTGTTTTTTGTGTGAAATGTGTGAAAAGTGCAGAGCTCTCCTGTGGAAGACACTCTTCCCCTTTCTCCTGTGCAAGGGGGGGAATCAGGATCTGATGCCAGGACAGATTTGGTGCTTTGTGAGCAGTTTTGGGCACAAAACACAAAACGTGTGTGTGGGCTATTATGCACAGACCTCCTGGGTGACTTCTCAGCACTTGATTACACTTTAATTATTTTTGTAATGCGAAAGTGAGCCTACTCTCCTGAGGAGAAAAAGCTGCTTCTATTAATCTATCAGGTTATAGCAGGGGGATCAGCAATTAGCTGTGTGCTTTCTATTCTGCTGTAATTATTAATAATGAGTGGCCTACAGGAGCTGAGTTTTCCACAGCAAATCCCATTCCATCCTGCAGTCAGATGGGTTGTTTTGGTCACAGTTTGAGAGATGGATCCAAGGCTGAAGTGAGCAGAGCCTGGGGTGCATCCCCTGTGACATGGTGGCACCAACAGCACCGGTCCTGGGAATGGCACAGACAGGTTCTGAGGAAGCTGCCAGCAGAACACAGCCCACAGCCTGATCAAGGAGCTTCCTTCCTCAGTTTCTGTCACTGCTATTAGCAGCACAGATGGTCTCTGCAGCAGTTAAAGGTGCCTTCACTGCATTTCGGAGAAAGCAGCGGGAGAGCATTTTGAGGGTGGATCAAAAGTGCTGGTCCTGTTACTCCCCAGTCATCTGCCAACAGACAGTCGTGGGGGTGGGTGATATGTTGAAGGCTGGACTTGATGATATTGGCTGTCTTTTCCAACCTCAGTGATTCTGTGATGGGTACTCCTATTACAGCACCACATTTCAAGCTACCAATGACTTCCCCAAAGTTTGTTCAGCCTCATTTCCAGCCCAGGTATCTACAGCCATGTCTCACAGTAATCTCAGGGAAAACTATTAATAAATATTACTTTTTTTGTTTTTATTTATTATTTTTTTTTAATAGGCTAATCCCATTCTTACTACTGTTTTATTGAAAACATGCAATTGCTCTGAATTTCTCAGAAGAGACACTGAAATGCCACTGGGCAAATAACTGCAGTATCAGAATTGTATATGTTGGGTCTGAAAAATGCCACCTGTGCAAAAGAGATTTTTGAAACCATATTTTTGACACCTCCATTTGGATACAACATGCCCCTTAGTAATTCTCCCTTTCTCAACTGTTGCTTGGTGTGAAAATTTAATTTGTGGGAAAGAAAAAGTATATCTGACCAAGTAACATACAGAACAGACTGTGAAATAAATCCTCACTTCTAATTTATCTGAATTTTTCAGATCTTGATACTGCAGCCTGATTTTTTTCTTCTTACTGTGTTTTTGGCAAGTGTTTCTGGACCAAGCAACTTCCCAGAAAAAGGGAGAATTTAATAACTGTAATTTTATTAAGGAGTCCTGCTTCTATTTGATAACTTCTGCTAGGAAAAGAGCTTTACAAGATTAGTGTCCCTCTGAGCAATTAAGTAGCAGGGTCCCCTAATCTCTGAAGTCATACACAAAACAAGTAGAGTAGTAGATTTTGCTTCTCTGGGATCATAACTACTATTTATTGCTTTTAATAAGTGAGTTTTCTTGGATCTGTCAGAATATCCTTTTGTACTAGTGTCAAAGGGAGTAATTCTAGCAGTCCAGAGTGCTGATAAGGTGAAGTCAGAATTATGACCGATGTATTTTTAATTTCTTGCATTGTGAAAGAAAAAGAGAGCCTAGGAAAAAAACTCAATGGAACTTCAAACCCTGTGGATTTCTAGTTCTTTCATAAAAACATGTTGAAGTTTCAGCTTTATAGAGCTTCTCTCAATTTTCCCCTATGGAGCAGGTTTATAGTGGGCTTGGACTAATCAAAGTATTTCAGGGCAGGAAACCACTCACACTGATCTTGTTTGATGGCTTTGTTTTGGTTTTGGTGCAGCTGTGACCAGGAGGGTCAGAAGGACCTGTCAGGGCTGGTTCCCCTCACAAGTCAGGCAGGATGCTCCTGAGGAGGTGGAATGTGCTCCATCAGTAGCTTATCATATGCTGCTGCATTTTGTCAGGAGGGTCATATCCCAACATGTGACAGTCAGTCACTTCAGTAATGCCTAGAAAAATAAATAGGAACAAACGTAGTGTGAATAATGGAGCTGGTCATGGATACTCCTCTCCATGTTCTCAAGCAAGCAGCGGGACTCCAGCTCTGTGGATTTTTGGCCCTGGGAAGTTGCACCACTATTTGTGTCCAGCTTCACTTGAGCAAGGTTCTTCATCACCTCACTTGTCTGGGCTGGAAGGGTGCTTGTAGGTGGGTCTTGGCTCAGTTGTGTTTAGTTTTGGAGCCACTTGATGTCACCCACTAGTGTAAAAAAACTGTGTGTACACAATTCTTTGTGGTTTTGCTTGTGTTTATAATATACATAGATAGTACTAATAGTTTCTTAGATTCAACAACAGACTATCATTCTCTGCTTCACTGTGTTTTCTGTGCTAGCTGTCTTTTATAAACAATGATTTTCCATGGATTTTCCTAGATTTCTGTAGCCTTTTCAAAGCACTCCCCAGTTCCCAAAAGCCAGCCCTCTGGATGGAGGCAGACTGTTCTGGAAGAGTGGATATGATTGAAAACATATTTTCACAGTAAAAATATGCTGTTTGAAAACATATTCACCACAGTAAATTACTTTGATGATACAGCATTCAAAACTTGTGAGTTTTTCTTTTAGGACACCTGGGTAGTACCTGAAAGCAAGGTATGTCCTCTCATGCAAAGTGTGTTCTCCTGGAAGCTTTGTGCAGAAGCACAGGCTTCTGAAGGCATTCAGAAGGGGACAGAAGCGCCAGGCTCTCAGGGAGAGGGGATTTCTCACTGAATAACCCTCCTAGCTCTGGCTTCTCAATCCTGAATCTCAAGGGAAAGTGACTCTGCACCCCACTCCTTCCAAACAACCCCACACAAAATCATTCAAAAAACAAATGTGTGAATTGGAATTCAACACTGCAATGAACACTAAAAATACTGGATTCAGGAAAAACACTGGCTTGAGGTGTGCTTTGTTTTCCTCCTTCTTTTTGCCTCCTCCTACCTTTCCTAAAGATGATGAATCACCTGGCTCTGCTTTTCCCCATGGAAGATTATCACCTTCTTCCCTGTGAACACTAATTTTTGCTGTACAGATACCAGTGACATTTTCCCTCAGATGATTTAACTGCTTACCATATCAGATGTAACACAGAACAGTTTGTTCTCCACCCAGATTTAAAACTGACAGGTGCTGCTTCTCTTTCAGGTTAAGAGAAGAGCTTGTGTGTCAAAAAGCTTGGCTATTTCTCCATGCAAAACAGATACTGCCATTCCCTGTGCCCTCACCAGCCCTTAAAAACAGCAGAGCTCTAGGACCATTCTTCCCAAGGCCTATGTTTCATGCCCTGAGGCTTATGGCAAGCATTTTAAATGCAATTATTTGGATACAGTGATTTAAAATGAATTAAATTACCTTTCCCTCCTTCAGTCTGGGATAAAATCTTGATGATGGGAACAAAGAACTTTGTTTCAAGGTGGCTCTGCTGACCCCACTGGGAGTGCTGGAGCATGGGTCTGTGAGGCTGAACAGTTAAATATTGCCTGGAGGGGTAGGAGGCAGTGGATGTGACTCATCTCATGTCAGGACTGGCCTGGCCTTTCCTCTTCGTACAGAGAATGAACTCACTGTCCACTGCAAATATTCTCTTTCCAGCACAGATTCTCTATGTGTTATTTGCACTAGGAAGAGAGTTTTTAGGCCTTTCTATTAGGTTTTTCTTCATTAAAGGTAAATGATGGTAAGCAGAGCTCTGCAGAAGGTGAGGTGAAGGACACACAATTCCTGAGACCATCAAAGAAAAGGGGTTATCCCATTGTCTCTCCTCTGAACTTTACCAAAGGGAGAAAACCAATAAATTGTCCCCAAAAATGTTTCAGACTAAATGTTACAGGGTTCTGTGTGGCCTTGTGTTACCTGCCTGAATACAGAACATATCTTAGAATGTGTGACAAAGAGAGTTGGGGCAGTGAGTAGAAGTTATGGTGACATGTTTTAACTAATTGTGGGCATGATTAACTAATTAGATGTTACAGGGAAGGACAAAAAGTGAAGAAAACTGTGCCAAAATGTCCCACCCATCCTGGAGAGGAATTTGCCTCTTCGATGAAGTTTGCCCAAAAAGGGTGATGTGAAGTTGTGTCCTGTGATTTCCATCAAGTTTATTGGTGCTTAAAATGCAACTGCTCCAACGGCAAGATGCTGCTTGGTGAATTTTATGCTGAAGGTTTTCATTAAATCCCTATAAACAGGGATATCTACAATTGCTCTAACTGTTTTTTATGCTCACAGCTTAAATACCAGCAAGATTAAAAGTGCTGTAGAGCTGAAGAACTGGAAAAATGCACATTGGCTCATTCAGATCTCTGGACAGAGGGTGGTCCAAGCTCCAGGAAAGCACATGGAAAATTCAGCTTCAGCTCCTGGTGATGTAAAGGTGAGCTGGATCACAGAATCACAGAATGGTTTGGGTTTGGAGGGACCTTAGAAGTCATCTTGTTCCCTGCCCTAGACAGGGACACCTTCCATTAGACCAGGTTAGTCAGAGCCCCATCCAGCTTTTCAGAGGATTTCAGAGGATTCTGACCTGTATTAACACATGGAATTAGCCTTGATGCTAGTGCTAGCCAAATCAATCAATTTTGATGGGGTTTAAGATTCTGACTATGAATTCTGTAGAAGGAGCTGCCCAAAATCAACATTCAGGTACTGATTTGCAGATACACCCCTATGATAAATTTTAAACAGGAACCCAAATAATGATTTTGATATCTCCATTTACACACAAACCCAAACATTTTAAAAAAATGTTGAATACGAGCCAGCTCATGTAAAAATCAGCAATCATCAGCTCTAAAAATCCACTTCTTTTTTCTCTCTGTACACTGCCATGCTCTTTTTTTCACCTGTTCTGCTTGTTTTTCATTGCATTTATTAATACATAAAAAAAATACTTTAGACCCAGACATGCACCATCTGTTTTTAGCTAAACTACAGACAAGCCACTTAGAACTCAGGACTTCTCAATTCTAAAAATGTTCTTTTTTTGTTTGTTTGTTTGTTTCTCCACAAGCCTTCACAGCTCTGTATCTCCTTTATTTACCTTTTAGTACAGTCGGAGCAGATAAATGGAAGGTGACTTGTAGCCATACTGTTTTTTCCTACACACACAAAAGTTTTCTCCACCAGCATTATCTGAGCTGAGGTCTGCAGACAACAAATGACCCAGGATGTGATCCCTAACCAACCTCCAAAATCATAACAACCCATGCTGTTCCTTTCAAAAAAAAAATTCCAACACTAAGAAAGTGTCAGGTGTTGCAGGAAGTGTTTTGAATTTTAACAGTGATCCACTGCTTTGAGAAATTTGATAAAGCTGCAATTTCCTTGTTATAGCTGTTACACAATCCTTTCTCTGTTGTGTAATTCGGAAAACATTTAAGATGGATAAAAATTGTCAATCGAAATTATTTCAAAAATCTGTTTTAATGGGAAAACGATGTATTTAATAATTTTCCTTAAGAAACACTAGGTGTTTCAAAGTTCTTTTTTTATTTTTAGTGGATATTTGAGTTCTGTGTATGTGTTTATATGTGTGTGTGCATTTATGCATGTATGTGCAGTACAATTTTCTTATTACATAATTTTTTGGGGAGAGAAGAGGAGAAAAAAATGTTCTTGCTGTAAACATCATTAGTTTGAGGGAAGGTGTAAAATTAAAGAGAAAAAGTAAACTGAGCACTAGAACCTGTCAAAAATTACTTATATAAAAAAAAATATTTTCTCATTTATTATTTTAATTTAAGATAATTTGTGATTTAGTTTATTCTATTTATCTCAAATGGCAAACATGAGTTGATGATACATACTGAAAAACACCCAAACTCGGGATCTAATTTGATGGCTAATCTGATTACATCAGGCAAGCTTTATCTAAAATCTCTGTGCCTTCAGAACATGCAGTGATTTCACCATTACTCAGAGTCTGGATTAATTTCATCCATCTCTGTTTCTTCCTGGAATTTACTGATGCCCTTTGTATCAAGGCTGTTCTCATCACAGTGGTGTTGCTATAAACATGTTGGCCTTTGATAATATTCTTGTTTTCTGGATTATCTCCATCCATTTGAAGAGGATGCTCTGATTTAATTACAGACTCTTACTGTTCTGATTAATCCAAAACCACAGAACCCTGAGCTTCCCTCACCCTTCCCAAACTGAAACAGATTGTTTTTCAAGTTTCCAGGTTCAGGTGGAGTAGTCAGTTGCACAGCCTAATTTGCAGTCATCTTTATATAGAATCATAGCATTGTTTATTTTGTAAAAGACCTCTCAGACCACCAAATCCAACCATTCCTCCTGCACTGACAAGCCCAGCACTAATCCATATCCCCAGGTGCCACATCCACATGTGTTTTAAATGCACCCAGACATGGAGACTCCATCACTGCCATGGGAAGCCTTTGCCAGGGCTTGACCACCCCTTTCAGTGAAGAAATATTTTCTGATATCCACTCTCAACTTTTTGTCAGAAGCTAGCTGGGGCCCCACAGTGAATGGGGGTAAGTGAGCAGGACTTTTTCAGTACTGCCCCTGAAGTTATGGAAGAGTTCTGCTGATGTCTGGAAGCCACACAGAGTGTGGTATTTTGGTGTGGAGAAAAAAAAAAAGGGAAAAAAACAGGAAAAATCAATATATAGAAATTAATGCGCCTTTGTGAAGATTCAAAACAGATGGGGAAAAGGTCAAGGATTCTTTGTTGCTAAGTGCGTTTCTATGACAACTGAAATGTGTATGTTATGAGTGAGCAGTCATTTGTTCCAGCTGCTGGATCATTAAAGGGGCTGCATTTCCCACAGAACTGGGAATGTTAGTCATGGATTATTTACTTTTTGCTTATCCCTCTGCAAAACAACTTTCAACAGGTAGGACTCAGTCTGTACGTGAAAGCTTCAGCCAGTCACAACTACACAGCTAGACCACAGCCCTGGATGAGTCTGGATGGCAAAGTGCCTCCCTGGCAGGATGCTGGGGGAGCTTTGTAAGAAATCCTGGGAGATCTATTAAGATCCAATCCTGCAATTCAGTCTGTACCCTCATGATGAGATACTCTATCACTCCGTGATGCTGTGCTGGGTTGGATGTGTTTCTGCAGGATTTAAGGCATGACTTGGGAGACACATGTGACTTGTGTCTCACAGCATGTACAAAGGCTTACGAAATGTTTGGTTATTGCCTAAGAAAATGTAAATTAGATAGAATGATGCTACCATCAAAACTACTTATTCACACATTAAAATGAAGGAAATAGCTGTAATCATGGCTTTGCCCATTGTTTCAACAGCATGGCAGTGTGGTCCAAGAAGCACAGATTTTATTGTTCATAGTGTGGTGGGTGGACCCTGGCTGGGTGCCAGGCACCCATCAAAGGCACTCTCTCACTCCCCTTTTCATGTGGACAGAGGAGTGAAAGTGTAACAAAAGGTTCATGGATTGAGATAAGAACCAGGAGAGGTGACAAACCAGTTATTGTCACAATCAAAACAGCCTCAGCTTGGGGATATTAACTGAATTTATTACTAATCAAAATCAGAACAGAATATGAGAAGTAAAACAAATCATAAAAACACCTTCCCCCATCCCTCCCTCCTTCCTGGGCTCTAGGTTTTCCCCCTCAGCAGTGCAGGGTGACGGGAATTTGGGTTATGGTCAGCTCATCACACATTGTTCCTGCTGCTGCTCAGGGGGAGGAATCTTTTCCCTGCTCCGATGTGGAGTCCCTCCCACAGCAGGCAGTTTTCCATGAACTTCTCCAGTGTGAGTCCATCCCATGGGCAGCAGTTACCCATGAGCTGCTCCAGCCTGGGTCACTTTTCCGTGGGCCCTGATCCTTTGTGCACAGCTTGCTCCAGCGTGGATGTTGTGACCTTATTTTTAGAGAGACGCCTCTACCCGCATTGAGGTGCAAACAACACTTTATCCAAAAGCCAGTAGTATAGATTTTATTTAACAGCAAATATGAGTTAGAGAGAAATAAAGAAAAAAGAAGGGGCTGAGGCGGGGAGGAGAGGCAGAGTAGGAGAGACAGATTAAATAGAAGGAAGAGCTATCACCACCCATGGATTCAGCAGTGTTCCATTGGTCCTTCTTCACCTTAAGCTTCTTAGTGGTGGGGGTCCAGAACTTGTTCAAAGCTTACCACTATTTATACATTTTATCAAACAAAGGAATGAATAGGTATTGGCTTAACTTACAGTTCAAGTTCCAGGAATCTGTACTCCAGGCATATTCAGGGGTGAGAGATTGTGCTTCAGTGTTTATTGGTGGTTGCAGATGACATCTGTCCTGTAACTCGGGGTCAGATAACAACCCTGCCTGGCCAATTACATGTGTACAACCAGTTGCCTCTCCACACTGTTTGCCATGGTGGGGACCCTTCTCTGGTTGTATTAATCAGATGTGCCAGCCAGGCTTCACCAGGCCTGGAGCCATCACCATTCCACTGCTCCTTTCCATGCTTAACTCCCAGTAAAATCCTTCTGTGCTCTTAATAGTGTTTGAAACAGGGAACGGTGATTTTTAGGCCTCAACAGTGGGTCCCTTGAGAGTCACAAATCCTGCCAGGACCCTACTCCATCATGGGCTTCCTATAGGTTCACTTGGTGGCTTTGTGGTCTCCCTGCTCCAGCCTGGGCTCCTGCAGGGGCTGAGTTGGATCTCTGCTCCCCCGTGCCCTCCCTGTGCTGCAGGGGCACAGCTGCCTCACCATGGGCTGCTGCAGGGGCTGCAGGGGAATCTGAGCTGCAGAGCCTGGAGCAGCTCCTGCCCCTCCTTCTGCCTTGCCCTGCCGGTCTGCAGGGATGCTCCTCGAACTTGTTCTCAGTCTACTCTTTTCTGTCTGCAATTAAATCTGTGCAATAACATTTCTCCCTTCTCAAATACCTGTTGTTGTGCCTCTTATCTCAGAGGCTTTACTCCAGTTGGGTTTTCTTGGCCTCAGAAGTGGTGGAAGCTTCTGCCAGCCTCTCAAAGAAGCCACACTTGTAGTATCTCTCTCTCCGCCTCCCCCTCCCCTCCACCCAAAATCTGGTCACACAAACCAAATATAGATAGAAATGAAGATTTTGACTTCATTCACCTTTTCCATTCACCTAATTTTTCTATTTTTTCTCTCTAACGTTTGCATTAAAAATCTCCAACCAACCAAAACCTAACAAATAACAAAGAAACACTAGAACAGGGATGATACTGAGTCAATATCCATTGCCAATCACATTGAAAAACTTGATATAATATTTCTGCTCTGTGACTAGTGAATCTGGGAAAGGTGACAGCTTCAGTGTGTCTGGCACCGAAAACTGGGAAATAAACTCTCCGAACAGTTTTCTGTGTTAGAAATCCAACAGTGCTGGATGCACGGGGAATTCTCCTGGATATGGACAGCAATCTGACCAGGTAATGGAACCTGTTGAAACCTGAATGAAACTAGAACCTGTTCACCACATTTCTGTCACTTACTCATTACATTTCCTGGATGCATACATGCTAATTATTTTCCATGAACTTATTTTGATATGAGTAGGGGGTCTTTTGAGGGTCTGTGTTGCTGGTTTGGGAACATCCTATTCCTCAAAATTCTCTTCTATGGCACTGCACCCTCTGATGAATCTTTTTTCCTTGAGAGTATCTCTATTATGTGGTTATGAGGCACTTCTTTTATCACTCTTTACTCTGACACTCTATCTGTGTTCTCAAAACTAAGATACCAGCGAGCACATATTAGTCACTGATACAAGTAAACAAGGAAGCATTAGCTGGCACAAGACTTATTAGTCACAATGTAGGGAGTTAACACAAGGCCACATTAATCTCTGGCATTTGCAGTAACCACTGTGTGGTACAAAACTAGGCATTGCCACAAATACAGGGATTGTACATGAGGTGCTAAAGAATTTTACAGCATCTTCTTCCCTAACTTCTGCACAGACTTCTAAATAGATATGACCTGCTTGGTAACATCTCTGAGCCTGTCAGACTCTGCCATTGCTGGACTGAATTGCAGTGCTCCAGCTGACAGCCAGAACCTGCTGCTCTCTAACTTTCAATACAAGCTCTTGTTGGCCTCTGGCTGCTTGTACCATTTGTCATTCTTCCATAAGGTTATTTTGGTTTTGTTTTTGGTGGTTTTTTTGGCTTTTTTTCTTTTTTTGTTGGTTGGTTGGTTTTTTGTTTGTTTTGTTTATCTTGGTTTTGTGTTGGGCTGGGTTTTTTTTTTTTTTGCATGTGTGAGTGGAATAGAAAACAACTTCTACTTATTGATTAAAAGACAAGGGAAAAGCAAGCAGTCACAAAAATGTCCCCTGGGACTGGCTGCTTTTCTAGACTGAGAGAGAAGACTTTTCTAGATGTCTTTTTGACCTTGTCGAGGAATTAAAATGTCTTTGATTGTTTATGGCTTTATAAGATTTCCTTTGGAAAACTGCCTATGCAAACCTATTGCCCCTAAGAAATGAAATTAAGGGGGATGGATATGGGGGAAATGGTTTTATGCAGGAAACATTAAGAATTTCTGAACCTGCATGATGGTAGATAGGACATTTCCAGTTTCCATTAACAGATTCATTATCACATGAGAATGAGAAATAGTTCCATTGCATGATTTGCTTTGACTGGGCAGCAGAGTTAGTGTAATTTTGTTGGGAAGTTCAGTTTTGGACCCCTCACTGCAAGAAGAGCATTGAGGGACTGTACAATATCCAGGGCAGGGAACAGAGCTGGGGAAGGGGCTGGAGCCCCAGGAGCGGCTGAGGGAGCTGGGAAAGGGGCTCAGCCTGGAGAAAAGGAGGCTCAGGGGGCCCTTGTGGCTCTGCACAACTCCCTGCCAGGAGGGGACAGCCGGGGGGGTCGGGCTGTGCTGCCAGGGAACAGGGACAGGAGGAGAGGGAACGGCCTCAAGTTGCACCAGAGAAAGTTTAGGTGACAAATATTTTGTCACTGAGAGAGTGGGTAGCTGTTAGAAGAAACTGTTCAGGGAGATGGTGGAGACACCATCCCTGGAAGAATTTAAAAGCCATGTAGATGTGACACTTGGGGGAGATTTAGCGGTGGGCTTGGCAGTGCTGAGGGAATGGTTGCACTTGATGATTTTAGTGGACTTTTCCAACATTAATGATTCTATGACCTATGCAGTGGAAGTTGTAACAAAGCCAGGCCCTCACTATCAGAAAGGTTGTAATACAGGCTTGCCTAACAACTTTTCTTTGTCTTCTGACAAAGATTTTTTCTCTTCTGCACAGATTTTTTTTTCTTCCTCACACTTTCCTTGTTGCAGCTGGTGGAAGAAGAACAAAGCAAATCATCTGCTCTGTGTTTTGGATTCTGTCCATCTTGCCTTGCTTCACCATATGGAGTGACAATGGGCTCTGCTGTTCAGATCTTGTTTTGTTCTTTGAGAACCATGGGGAGGGAAGCATTTATTAAATTCAGTTGAGAGTGTCAGGAGCAAGACTAAGCATCCCTCAGATGATTTACCATCTCTGTGGTTGACAGTATTTCTGGAAGACTGGGCTCAGCTGCCCTCTGTAGCTCTTTATCCCTCAGTTTAAGCTCCTCACAGCCTGCCATAATGCACATTTCTCTGTGTCACTTCATGGAATTTTGCTGATGCAAAAAGAGTTTCATCCCCACTTTGTGGCCACAGCCTGGTGAAATAACTAATTACATTAGTGACCTCAGCTCAGTGTTTGTAGATACAAAGATATGGACTCACATCTGCTTCAAAAGGAGTACAGACAGAGAAACTTCACAGCCCAACACTGGACTGAAACATCCCCAGGGTCGTTCCTGTATTGGGTCACTTGCTTTTAGAGAATTGGAATAAGAGCTGTGGGAAAAGATGGGAGACATCTCTGCTGATAGTGCTTTTAAGGGGGAAGTGGGACTAGCTGAACAAAGATGCAGAAATAGGATGAAGACTAATGTATTTCTATTGCAGTGCATTTCAGATCAGCTTGTCTTAGATCAGCTACCCGAGAGGAATGGCACAGAAAGAATGCCTGGGTGGAATGAGACTAAAACATCAGATTTGGAAATAAAGAAGTGAAATATGGGAAGTCCTCCAGATGATTCTGATTTCTAGAGTCTTCAGGCTGAAGTCAGGTTCTGAAGTCTTGTCATCTTCTGTCAGAAAATCTCCTTTCCATGTGGTTACATCCAAAAATATTAGAAGCCGGTTTGTTTCTTCTTCCAGTTTTCCTCTAGCTGAAGTGCATTAGGTAACACAGTCCTGAATTTGATGTCTGGCTCCTTTAAAAATATTGGAAACACTTTTAATTTTCCTTTGTTCCTTTTTACAAGCACTAATCACAGGAAAACCTTGATTAGAGTATGTAAATCTTTTACCCTTGCTATAAAATCAGATGCCTCACAAGTACTGACCTCCTTCACCACTTTGTACTTTAAGGTGGAGAAGAACCAGGCAAAAAATCATATTTATGTTGTTTCCAGTGTAGCTTAGGGACATTTCAGCTAGCTGAATATAGGGTGCTTTGAGCCACATATAATCTACATGTCTCCTGATACACAGATCCCCAGGTGCAAAGCTTTAAGCTGCCCACATATGTAGGACAGGATAGCAGGGATAACCTTCTCTTAAACCTTTTTTTTTTACAGTAAAATGTTAAAGCTTAAGGTATTATAATTTCCACTCTGTTACTGAATCTTCAACTACAACCAGTTCTGAAATGAAGACAGAAGAAAAAATGAAACATGAGTTAAAAAAATAATCAAAGTGTCTCAGGATAGAGCTAAATAGTGAATGCATAAATGTGAATATTAACAAGCATTTGCAAGGAAACTCCAGTTATTTCACAAGGCATATGCTGTAAAATTAAATTCCTTTTAGTTAAAAGAAACATATAAAATAAAAAGAAAGCAAACTCTCAAGATATATAATAATCAAATACATAATCAAAACATTGCATAATTCTAAATTATTTATTGATTTATTTCTCTTGTTTTTTTTTACCCACTACAAAACTCAGCGGCTCAGGTAGGTGGAAAGATCTGATAAGAGCCAAAGCCAAAAGAGACAAACCTACCAGACCATGAAGGAGTCTCACTCTCCTCTCCCCTCCAAGTCACCCAAGTGGCTCCAGTCAGCTCCAAAACAAAAAAAAAATGCAAAAATTAATTAGCCCCTAGGAGTTACAAAAGCAAGCTGTAGTAGCACTAATTAATCCTCAAATCAGGGTGAACCAGATCACAATTCTTAGGGCATTTGAGAGCAGCACTGCCACGAGGTGGAGGCTGAGCTACAGGGGATGCCAGGAGGGAGCCAGACCTGCAGCAGACATCTGCCACTCCATCAGGCAGCTGTACCCACAGCACTGAGGGACAGCCCTGCCGCTGGAAAAAGTGCCCAGCAGTGAGGCCAGAGGTAATGGGCACGGTGTCAAGCTCCCAGAGTGTTTGGCAGCTCTTTTGGAAACCCCCAGAACAACCTCCTCAAGGACTGCGCCAACAGGTTGGGAAATTGCAAGCTGCCAGCTTGACAGGAAGGCAACCTCAGGCAACATGAGTGAATTGAATGTCATCAACACCCCGTACATTACTTAACCAGTCTTGGTTTGTTTTCTAAAAGGAGAAATTTCAAAGCTGAAAAGATTCACAGTATATATTTTGTTAATTGCTTAATTTTTTTATTGATACTCAGCTCCAGGTCCTACCTTTCCTAATTTACTGCGTGAAATAAATTGTGAAATGTTTTTTCTTTTATTAAATATCTCAAATATTTCAAAATATCCTTGTAATGACAGGATGTTTTCATTGCAATCTGTAATAAAGTCCTCCTTTAATTCAGAGGAATTGCTAAGAAAATACTCTGTGTATTTCCAATACTTTCCTTAAAGAATTTTCTAATTCCAATTCCAAGCTTTTCACTGAAAATAATCAAAAAAACAGAAAACAAACCAAAAAGACCAAACAAACAAAAAAACCTGTAGGAAGTAAGGCCCAAGTAAGGTCTCTCTCACTTAATATTTCAAGCAGAGAATTCAAATAGATTGAAGCACAAAATAGCAGGAAGGAAAGAATCAAAGAGTCTTTGTGAAATGAAGGGTGATGTTTCACTCTTGAAAATTAAAACCGGAAGTTGTTTACTTTTGAGTACCTAATAATCTTTTTATTAATCCAAACACATCTTTTTTCCAAGATATTATGAAGTTTAATTGTGCACTTCTGAGCTGTAATGTGCTACAGGAATGCAGACTGTCATTGCAGCTTGTTAACCATTTAGGAAGAGTTTTTTTTTCATTATCTAGAGAGGGTAATTACTTACAAAAGTATTGCAATCATAATCCTTATCCACCTCTGCTGACAACAGTAGGAATTTCAACTCCCTAGGAGCATTTTTATTCTGTGTTGTTTCCTTTGTCTCATGATTATCAGTTTCTTTTACATTAAATTTAATGCATCTGCAAATCACTAGAAAATTGACGTTTTTGCTGTGATAGATCTCATGGATATGTTCCTCACAACAGTCAAACTTTGTAAGACAAAAATAAAATAAGTGACTGCCATGGTGGGTCTCTCGTTCAGTTTGTAGGCTGAAGCTCTCAGGGCTATAAATATGAAAAGAAAAAGTTTGTAGCTGCTAGTACTGCTGATTTCAATAATGTGCTTTCAAGAGTGTGTGTGTGAGTATTTTCAGAGGAGAGGTGAATGCATTTTCTGCCATTTCAGGGACAAAAAGAAGAGGGAAAATGACCCATAAGGACAAAGTGTCGTTCATACTGAAGCAGTTAGGAGGCAAAGTACTCTACAGTAAGAATATATCTGTGAAGGTCTGTGAAAGTAAATAATGAATAGTGAAACACTGTGATTGAATTAGGATACAGCTGACATGGAAGAAAAGCAGGAAAGTCCTAAAACCTCATGGTGTTTAGTCCTCAAGGCCAGGCTTTGTCAAGTGTTCAAGGCCAGGCTGCCCTGAGAGTGAAAGGTGTTGGAACAAGATGATCTCTAAAGGCCTTTCCAACCCCAACCATTCTGTGACATGGTGATTAAGAAATGAACCTTACCAAAGCTCAACCACTACTTTTGTTTCCAGAAATTTTCATGATAGACCTTACCGCTTCCATGGTGTGTGTTTTACAGTGTTT
Organism: Parus major; assembly: GCF_001522545.3. Taxonomy (NCBI): domain Eukaryota; kingdom Metazoa; phylum Chordata; class Aves; order Passeriformes; family Paridae; genus Parus; species Parus major. The sequence continues at coordinate 3,863,106 of NC_031799.1, read as the reverse complement.
ATTTTAGAGCAATGAAAAAAATGGCAAAAACATTCATTCATGTAATTACAAAGTTGGATACCCCAGCTACTGATTAAAAAATTTAAGATGAAGAATGTAAAGATTGATCTTAAAAAGTCTAATGAGTAAAACATATATTTCAAGAAAATGTGATGTATTTGATAACTGTTATTTTTCTGCAGGCAGTATCAGAAGATTTCAATAATTGGACAATTTCTAAGGTTAAATTCCGCTGTTAAGAGTCAGTATGTAAACTGGTAGTAATCATTACTGGAAGTAATGATTTTCCATACTCATAAAGTCAAGATAATATGGTTATTTCACTGACAATGTAAAACACATTTTGGAGAGACCAGAGTGATATTAAGCCACACCAGCTCCCCATCTGACTATTAGACTCTCCATTAACTATCTTAAATTAACTTTTAAATATCTTCAACATGTTTAAACAGAGAGCTGATTAACCATCCAGCACCCTGTGACTTTCTGTGTCAGAACAGGAGCTAATGATTTCTCAGGTGTCAGTGGCTGAAGTCTTGCAAGTTTAATGGGATGCTTGCTATGCAATCTTTTTGCAGTCTTAATAAATTCAGGGGAAATGGCTTTTGACAGAGATCTGTGGCTACAGTCACTGGGGGGATGCAGGTGGTTGCCAGAAGGCAGAACGAGGTGTTCTACCATCCCTGCAGGACCAGGAATTTTGACTAGAAGGTGGAATTAAGAGTGATTAAAGAGTGAAGGAATTTCACTGAAAAAATTCCTTGGAATAAAACCAGGAGTTGATGACATCCAAATGCAGAAGAAACTCTAGAAGAGTGTGAGACAGAATGTTGATCAGCAGATTAAGTAGCAAATAAGTCTTTAGGAGTTTTGTACAAAAGGCATTCGTGACTTGGTGTCTCTTCAGTCCCTTGGAAAGTCCATATCACACCTCATTGCATCTTTGTGTGTGTTCAGTCACATCTTCCAAGTGCTACACTCTGGCTTTGAGCTTTAACAATCTAGTCATCTCCTGAAGCATTCTCAGCCTGCAACTGCAGCTAAATGCAGCTTTCAAATAAAGCAAGGATCAGTGGGCAGATTTCAGTACATGAAGGAGAGCAGAAATTACCTGTGAGGATCTTCCCTGTCTCCCAACTCATGATATGTTTTCTGTCTCTCTTCTCTAAATCTCTCACAGTGCTCCAGGGTGAAATTCTACCCTTTTTGGAGCCAGTGCAAGGTTTCCTTTTGAGTTGACCAAGCCAGAATTCAACCTTTTTACATTGCCTTTAGTTGTGTTGGTTTCCTTTCTCCTAGTGCTATCACAGCAAAAAAAACCAAACACCTCTACATTAAGCTCATTTAACTTAATTGCAAAAAAAACCCCCTAACAATCAAAACCCAAAACCATAAAACAAAAGCCCCAGGATAGTTTGAGATAGTTTAACATTTTTGTTTTGATGCCAGAAAGTCCCAGCTGAGGTTTGTTCTCCTTATTAAATGCAATATAAAATGAAAGGTTAAATGACATGAGCATGAGTTTGGAGGTTGAATGTCCAGAAACAGACTCTCATTCTTTGCCGGTGCATCTGCAAGGTAACAGCATTAGCATGAAGCAAAAAGGATATTTCTTGGCACAGTTTGCATCCCCATTTGGTGCAAACTTACTTTTCACTGTACTCCGTGGAGCTATGTATGCTTTAAAATATCTTGGGGTTCATTCCTATTTACATCAACATTGGATGTTATGTGGAAGCCCAAGAGTTTGTTGGACTAGTGTTGATTTCTACATTAACTTCTACCATTTCAATTGCAGCTAAAAAAAAATACAAAAAAAAATACAAAAGTAGAATAAATATTTCTGTTCCTACTTTTCAAATTAATGTCTTTTCACTGGTGGCTTGGTAACCCTTTTACAAGATGATCCACTATATTGACATCTGTAAGAACACCTGCATGAGTAAAACCCATTTTATACCAGACTGAAGCTCTGAACTGTGATATGGGTAAACGACTTGTTTCCAGCATTCACAGTTTTATCTTGGATATAAGTGCTGAGTTACTTTTAAATGCCCCAAGTTTGTGGATAATGAAGTGAATTGAAAATTCTATTTTATTTCAAAAATCAAGTGCAAAAATTCAGAGAGGGGAAAAAGCAAAATCAAAAGCCTGACCCTTACCTTGGACCTCAGAGGACATAAGCTGCAGCTGCGGGTTTTACTCAGACCGCTGCATGGGTGAGTTAAGAAGCCTTTGTGTGCCTCAGTAGATTAAAGGTGCCTGTAAGGGTTGCTTTCTGAAGGCTCAGAGTTTTACAATAGAACCAATTTCCTATATACTTGGTATAGTAGTGATAACCCGTCAAAAAGTCCCATTGTACCGCAAATACAAAGGACTAAGCTTGTTTTTTATGCCCTAGGCTTTTTCCACTCCTGTAACCGGTCATGTTGTTCTTTTTGTTATGATCTTGCACTCTTTTTTCTGTTCCTTGGGTTTTGATTTTTATTCTCCTGATGTTTTAGTTGGGGATATCAAAGAGGATATCAGGCAAAAATGCCAGGAGCACTGTGTGGATGAACAAGGAGCTCATGGGCAAACACAGACACAAGAAAGGAAGCCTGCAGAGGGTAGAAACAGAGACAGGTAGCCTGGGAGGAGTACAGAGAGATTGTCTGAGCAGACAGGGTCCAGGCCAGGAAGGATAAAGTCCTGGAAGAACTAAATCTGTCCAGTGGCATCACAGGCAACTTGAAAAGATTCTATAGGTATGATGGTGATTAGAGGGAGATAAGGGGAAATGTGCTCTCTCTCCAGAATGAAGCAGGAGGTCTCATTGCTTGTGAAGTGCTCCAGCCACACTGCCCAAGCTGCAGAAGGCAAAGGCAGGAACTGAGAGAATGAAGAACTGTCCACTGTCAAAGATTGAGACCATCTGAGGAAACTGAAGGTCTGTAGGGTCTGATGAGATACAGCTGCACATCCTGAGAGAAGAGGTGAAATTAATGGCTAAGCCAGTGTCCATCAGGTGGGTCAGTGTCCATCAGGCCAAGTGCCACGTCCTGCAGGTGGGTCAGGGCCATCCCAATCACAAGTAAAGGCTGGGCAGAGAATGGCTTGAGAGCAAACCCTGGGAGAGGGACTTGGGGGTGTTGGTTGATGAGAAGCTCCATGACCCAGCCACCTGCCCTGGCAGCCCAGAAAGCCGTGTGGCCAGCAGATCAGGGTGGGGAGGGATTCTGCTCCTCTCTGGTGAGGTCCTACCTCATCAGCTGCATCCTGCTCTGTGGTCCCCAAGGACCCCATGGATCTGTTGGAGCAAGTCCAGAGGAGGCCACAAAATGCTCCAAGGGCTGGAGCACCCCTGGGTAGGTGGAGCAAGCTGGGAGTGTCCAGCCTGGGGAAGAGTCCAGGGAGATCTTAGAGCCCCTCACAGTGCCTAAATGGGGCTTAGAATAAAGATGGGGACAAGTTATCAGGGGCTGTAGCAATAGAACAAGGAGTAATGTGTTTAAATGAAAAGAGGACAATTTAGTTAATATATAAGGAAGAAATCCTTTCTGTGAGGGTGGTGAGGCACAGAAGCTGTGGCTGCCCCATCCCTGGAAGTGTTCCAGGCCAGGCTGGACAGGACTTGGAGTAACCTAAGATAGTGGAAGTTGTCTCTGCCCATGGCAGGGGGTGGAACTTGAAGAGCTTTAAGTTTGTCCCTTCCAAAGCAAACCATTATGTGATTCTGTGATAACACTAGAATACTTCTAAAGTTAACCCAGATGAAAAAGAGAGTGGGAGCACAGCTTTGTTTCTTTGTGGGTTTTTTTGTTTGTTTGTTTTGTTCTTGGGTTTTTTAAATTTATTTATTTTTGGTTTTTTATTTTTTCCCAATACAGGATATCATAAATGTGTGTTAAGAAGGGTGCAGGCAAATTGATGTGCCCAGTTATTTCATTTCTGTTGTGTGCATTAGCCACTAAGAGAAGAAATGCTAGTCTGGGTCTTCCTGTTTAGGGAGGAAAGACACTCAGCCTCCATTAGCCTATTAAAGTGTTGATAGCTCTTTCTGATGTCTGCAGAACTGTTCAAACAACTACCAGTTCATTGATGTGCTAATGCAAGCTAATAGATAACACCTTCTGTGATTTTAGATACAGCTGGAAGGCATGATTAACCAGATGTGTCCTCTTTAAGTGTCTGATGCCCCAACACTGACTGGGAGATACAGCTTAGGGCCTGATTATGCACTGAATAGAATCCAATAACTGAGGCATTTCCAGCTATCTGAGATCCAGATAAGTGTGTAAATACCATTCTATCATACTATTCTTTCCTAATTTTAAGGAATGGGATTTAGAACTCTTTTTATGTAACAAAACTGCAATTTGCTAAGCTTTTCACTTCTCTTCCCATCTCTGTATTGTGTTATTTATTTGTTGCATTACAGCAATGCAGAGGACAGGTGCTCTTTCTGTAGACATGAAAATACAAAGCAGTTTGAAACATGCTTGTACTTCATTCTGTAGGTAGAGGCACAGACCTTTGAGTAAACTGGCACACAAAGAGAACTGCCCTTTGAAATTAAATGTTATCTTCAGCTCCATGTGGTCAGCTGGCAAAAGCGAATCAGAAGAGGCAGTGAGCAAAAAGGTCTGTTTAAAGGGAAAGTCCTGTGGAAATAAGGGAGTTCCAGTCATTTGGACACCGCTGCTGGGTCTGCCTGTTTGCCCTTTGGCCTGAGAAGAGGCAGCAGTCACCATGGAGGAATCAGCAAAGTCCTAAACCAGGTGGGGAAATATGGGATTTAATGATACTGCTCAAAGCACAAAGACCACCTCAGAATGTGGACAGGAGAATTTATGTCCTTGACTCATCTGTGGAATGGGGAGGAAGATTTACAAACGTGCTTGGGGCTCTTCTCACTTAATGTTGCACAAAAACATAATGCAAAACTGACACAGACTCAGAAAGATTATTGTTGAAAGTAAAAACCCTCAGAATCTCTTTGTGGATGAGAAACTGAAGAGCAGAAGTGACACAAAACTCCTGTGTTTTCTTGGGCTTGATTCTGATTTCAACATGAATGCTCAGACAGTCAGAGCTACCTAAACTTTATTCAGGTTCTGCACTGCATAGAGGGCAAGTAGAAAGGCAGAAGAACAAAGGTGACAATCAACTCCTGCTCTTGCTCTGCCTCTGCACACAATGTATGTGCAACAAGCTCGCACCAGCCAAGTCTGAGTTTGATCCAATCCCCCTGTACTTGAGCTGTGCACTCTTTTAAGACCACAGCCATAGAAACCTAAATCACTGGGGATTTTATATTTCAGAAGTCACCCTTTTGACTTGGAAACTAAGGACACCTCTAACTGTGATATCAACTATTTTCTTAATTCATAGAGTCAGAGAATCACAGAATTATTTGGTTTGGAAGGGACCTTAAAGACCATTTAATTCCAATTCCCCTGCCAGGGAAAGTGACACTTTCACTACACCAGGCTGCTCAAAGCTCTATCCAACCTGTCCTGGAATACTTCCAGGGATGGGGCAGTCTCAGTTTCTCTGGGCAGCCTGTTGCAGTGCTTCCCCATGTTCTTATTTATTCCTGATATCTAATCTAACCCTTCCCTCTTACAGTTTTATGGGCTTGAGCCAAATAGCACGATAGTCAGCTCCAGATTAAAACAGCCACTGCACATGGAGGTGTCCAGATGCACCTCCTGCTATGATCTGTGGTGGTTCAGAGCTCAGTTGTTCACACACAGATATCCAGAAGTATCTGAGGTGTCCTCAGGTGTTGTGTAATGACTTTCAGAAATGGTCCCATGTAGCAGATGTCACCCTCCACAAGGGTTTTGTGCCCCCAGAGACCTGCACAGAGATAACTGAATCCTGACACCATCACTGGTTTGGGGAATGGCTCCATCTCCACTGAATATACAAAGAAGATCCTCACTGAATTATGAACATCTTCATTTAGGTGTCTTAATCTTGAAATAAATCTCAAGCAGACTAGAGTCAGTCTTTAAAAACAATAGGTAGATTGTGAACTCATTTTCTTCTGAGTGTTAAATCCAACAGATTTTGAAAAATAAAACGTGCTTTTTACTGTTTCATAAAACAAGCTGTACTTAATTACTCACTTGGAGCTCAGCCTGTAAGAATCATTTCTATAGATATTCTGACAGTAATTCTCCTCCATAGGGAACTGCTTTTGTTGTCTTAAAATTTTATGGAATAAGATTATACCCACACTGTTTCAAAAGCAGCTCTAAGGCCTAATTTGCCAGCTGTCCTCAAGGTCTGCTGTCACATGGGGCTAGTAGTTAGGTTTCAGATGACCACCTGGTGCAAGAAGAGGGAAAACCTTTAATTTGCCAGCTAAGTTGAACTGCTCTCTGGTGCAACATAAATGGGCTTTAGAAACTAAGATATAGGTTGTCAAAACCTGCTACTTCTCTAAATGCCCACAGTTGAGAATTTATTCCCACACCAGCTGACTAGTTGACAGAGGGAAAGGACATAATTCTTGATCTCAGACTGCTTCTTAATCCTTTCTTCTTAACCCTGAACAGATCCATAAGTGAACTGTAAGTTAAAGAGAAGACCTTACTATCCACATTTTCTTCTTGTAGGCTATTCACCGCCACTGCTCAACACAAATGAGCCGTTTGTGCTTACAGGAGATGACACAAAAGTGTAAAGAATTCTCTGTTTAACAATAATTCTGATCAAAATGTCAAAAGCTTATACACTGCTTCATGTCAAACCTTGGAAATAATTGGCTTTTATGAAGAGAAGGCCACGATGCATCGGTAGTTGCCTGGGCAATTTCAATGTCATTTGTGAACACCTCTGTGGAGTTTAAGTACCTTTTCTTTAAAGCCAGGTGAATATTTGCCATTTTAGTCCATTGCTCCAATAAGCTCAATCTTAGTTCGTGCTGATTTGTTGCCAAGGCACTCCCTAATCAGGAGACACTCCTGCTTTGCAGTGCTGCAAGGCTGGCACGGTGACAGCTCTGTCCCCAGGGAGCTGTCACAGGCATCACAAAGAGAGGAGGAACACGCTGTGCATCCCAAACTCCTAAATGCTTAGGGAGAAGAAAGAACAGTAAGGTTATCTTGCCCCCACCCCCATGTTTTTGCAGGATTACTTCCAGTCGTGCAGTCTCCAATCTAATTGGAAAGGTGTGAGCCTGAGGTCCTCATCTTTTCTCAGGGGGCATCTGTTGCACAGGCCAGGCTGTTAGATCACAGAGTGAAGATAAAATTTCAGTTTGTAACAATGGGAAAGGAGGAAGAAAGGAAAAAATTCCGTGGTGCTTTACTTTTCCTGGGCACTCAACTATCTTGGCAATACTTAGAAGTGGTTTAAAGAATGTAGAAGTTTTGGCTGTCCTCAAAGAATCATAGAATCTTTAAGGTTAGAAAGGCCCTAGAGGATCATCAAGTCCAACTATCAGCCCAGCACTGCCAAATTCACCACTAAGCTTCATCCCCAAGAGCCACAAACACATGCATTCCACCACTCCCCTGGACAGCCTGTTCCAGTGCCTGACCACCCTTTCTGTGAAGAAATTTTGCTAATGTCCAACCTAATCCTCCTCTGCCACATCCTGAGGTCATTTTCTCTTGCTATGTCACTTGTTATCCAGGAGAGATGGACCCACAGCTGTCTGCAATCTCCTTTGAGGATGTTTTACAGACCAATAAGGTCCCTCCTGAGCCTCCTTTTCTGGTCTAAGATAAACCTTCCATACTTCCTGCTTGTTGAAATAAAAAAACTAATAAAAAAAAATTAAAAAAAAAATCCACCAAGTAACGCTGGCCACTTCTCTTCAACAATTAATTTACAAATATTTCTTTCTGATTCTCAGCTTGATGCAGATGGATAGAAATATGAAGAATACTAAGATGATTGGGTTAACAGGAACACGGAAATATCATATTCAGACTTCTGTTGTACTACCATGGGAGAGGAAAGGATGAGAAAGAACTTTGTACAGATTGATTAAAAGGAAAACTGCTATAAAATTCCAAAGAGGAGGGAAAAGAAACCCTGAAAAAGAAACAATAACCCTGAATGAATAACAAGCTGCAGAACTGAAAAAAAAGAGGTTGAAGAGCGAGAAGATTTACTAATATTTCTTCATGCAGTGGTCATTAAAACAGCAGTATAGAAAGATTTAGTGCAGAGGAAGAACAGCAGCAATAGGATCAGAAAATCTCTTTGATGCAGAAAACTTCAGTGTCCATAGATAGTGTTCTTTGCCAGCTTAAAGAGGATAAAAGCAGGCAGATAGCTAGAAAAGAATAATGATTCATTAGTTTTTCCATGAGGCTGGAAAGAATAACTAAATATACCAGTATTTATTATGAAAATACATCTATGGTGGGCTGACCTTTCTCATCAAAGTGCTCCAACACTCCTCTAGTCATCTGGACAGAGAGGAAGAAAATAGGATGAAAAAAGGTTTATGGTTCAAGGTATTTTAATAAAGCAAAAGCAAAAACATCACACAGAAGCATGGGAAAGCAGAAGATTTATCCTTTACTTCCCATCAGCAAGGTGATGTCCAGAGACAGAAAAGCCCAGAAAAGTTTGGGTTGTAAGGGACCTTTAAAGGTATTCTTGTCCAACCCCCTGCATTGACCAGGGACTTTTTTAATCAGATCAGGTTGCTCAGAGCCCTGTTCAACCTGTTCTTGGGAAGTCAGCAGGCTTCAGTGTAGGTAAGGGTTGCTTCAGAAGACAAATGCTGTAAATAATGAAGGACCCCCTCATCCTCCTTTTTTCTTGTTTTTTTTTTTTTTTTTATTGTGCTGAGCAGGTGCCATATGATACCGAGTATCTCTTGGGACATTTTGGGTCAGCTTTCTTGGCTGTCTCCCCTCCAAATATCTTGCTTATCTTCAGGAGAGTAGTTCAGGGGGATGTTGGAGAGATGTCATTGATGCTGTGCCAGTGCTGCTGTGGGGAAAATTAACTTCATCCCAGCCTGACACAGATCAACAGGTGAAACAGAAAATTACAGAGAAAGGTTGCCCCTTACATTCATAAAATTCCAGGAACTGAGCTTAGTGAAGCCAGTGAAAGCCAAGAAGCAGTGATGAGGGTAAAAGAGTAGGAGTGGAAGTCTTGTTTGCCTGTAATAACAGGTACACAGCACCTTCCTTTCCTCTTTTTTTATGCTCACCCTCACAGATACTTACCTGTAATTGCAAGTACATAGACAAAACCCCTCCTAAGTGCCCTTTTTAACACAAAAATACTAAAGGAGAAGAGTGTGTCAGGTTACATTTTAGCAAAAAAACTCCAAAAAAACTAACATTTCAGAACTCAAGAAATGTAAAAATTTATGCAGACTATCCTTGAAGCAATTTCATTCACTGGATGTTTTTAAGGACAGGTTAGATGAGGTGGGAATTCAGTTGTGGACTTTCAAAAGGACCTGTGCTGTGCCACAGAGGACTGTGTACGAGCTCTCACACATCATCCTGAGCCTTTTGCTGAAATGGGGATGTGCCCACTTCAGTGACAGGACAGCTTTGGCTGGTATGACTGCTGCTGCTTACATAGCATGTGCAATGGCCAGAGCTCATGACAGGGTCTTGAGAAAAAAAAGAAAGCCTTCAAGATGACAGACATGATGCTTGGGTTTTGAATTATGTTTTGGGTGAACATGGGAATTAATTCTTAGGAATATTTAGTAGCACCTGATTGCAGCACTACATGACATGAGCAGTCACAAGACCTTTTCTTCACTAAGAAAATCACTGCTGAAAGGATCAGCCCTAATGGAATAATTGACACATTTTCAAAATTGAAGAAAAACAACCCATTGATCCTCATCCCACTTACATCCACAAAGCAGCAAAAAAGTCAAGCTGCAGATTTCTGTATTAGCTGAAGAAGAGCTTGATTTGCCTTCATATCCATTTTGGAATAACTGTTCTTATTGGAATTCTATCTGACTGTGCAAGGTGAGATGGTTCAATTATTTAATCATGTCATCACTCTCAATTTGAAAGGCCAGTGCTAGAGCAAATGTGCTTTCTGTTTAATTTATGCCAATACTTAACCTGGTTGGTCTTTTCCCTGTTTGTGTGTCTTTAGTGATGTCTCAGAATGTAATGGTTATTTCCTCCATTTTTATATCTGTCAAATTTTATGAGTCTCATATTCCATGGGTGACTCTGAATATGAAAGCTTTGTTCACCTCTATGTACTTTTCCATGGACACAAAGATTCCAGAGGAGTGATGGGAAACAGACATCACTTTAAGTCTGTCCCCTTTCATATTGAGAGGCAAAGATTTGCAGTTTTGTTATACATCTGCAAGTAATTTATAGATGCTTGTACTGGCTGATTATTTCCACAGCAATTTGTTTCATTTTGCAAGCATTGTAGCTTTCTATCAGTGACTGAAAACCTTTCAAATAAATGATTTCTCAAGTCTCTGTTAGACAGCCTAACAATACTTTCAGTTTCTGCTATAAACCATCTAAGAATTCTTTTGGATTGTCACTTGGAGTTTGAGTCCTCTTATAGAATAAAATGTTAACAGCAGAAATCAGTTAGTTAGAAAGCAGGTAGTTAGCTAGTTTGTTTTGCTAGAGAACATCCTTTACTTGAAGTTTGCTTAATTAAATGTCATACATAAAAACTGAAAAAGGTAAAACTGAGATATGTTTTGAGAAACCTCGCAGGTGAGATTAAGAAATAAATGGTAGTGTTCCTATATGTAGCTATGAGGATCCAAGTATTATTCACAGAACCACAGAATGGGTCCCCACAGAAGGGACCAGAGTGGGCTCATCTGAACCTCCCTGCTCCAGCAGGGCCATCCCAGAGCACAGGGCACAGGATTGTGTCCAGAGGGGTCTGGAATATCCCCAGTGATGGGGACTCCCCAGCTTCTTTGGACAATCTGTCCCAGTGCTCAGACACTGCCCAGCACAGAAGTTCTTCCTCATGTTCAGGAGGAACTTCCTGGGATCAGTTCCTGCCTGAGAATAAAAACAAGATATGTAAATGAAATTAAAAACAAATGGAATAGATTGTAAAATATATGCTTTTACCTTTTTATGTTTCTTATACTCTCTTGGTATTTCACAGAATTAGCTTTGCACAGGAGCTGGAATAACTTTAATCAATCATCCTCAAAAGATTATTCATTTGACTGGGATAGTAAAACTTTCTGAAATATTGTTCCTGGAAATCATGAACAAAAAAATGCAGTCCCACTGTAATAAAAGTTTAGCTTTACATTATGTTAGGTTGCAATGCAAGATGTAACCAAAAGTGTGCATTCTGTTACCAGCTGTTAAAACCAGGTGGGGCAGTGTTCTTTATCTCTTCCATGACCCATCCCTCGTAATTGTGGAATATCTTCTGTTAATGGGCCATTGAGTCTCACTGCAGGACTGATAAAATTACATCACCCCATTGGGAGATGCTCCACCCAGGGGGAGGAGCCAGGCATTCCTGACTGGATATGCTCAGAGAATCAAAACACTACAGAAAGCCTTTTTCCACTGGATTCCCAGAGGAAAACAGGACCCATCCAGCACAAGACCTTCAGAGGAAAACTACATCCTTCAATGGGATCCCTGCTTAAACAGAACCACCTCTGTCACTCCAGGAGGGCTGCAGCCACCACATAATTGGACTGCTACCAACACCCTGACCAGGGTGTCAGGTTGTATCTTGACTCTGTCAGTGGATTTATTTTTACTTTCATATTTATTTTTTTGTACTTCAGCATTTTAATTTTCCTAATAAAAGAACTGTTATTCCTATTCCCATGTCTTTGCCTGAGAGCCCCTCAATTTCAAGGTTATGATAATTTGGAGGGAGGGGGATTTACATTTTCCATTTCAAGGGAGGCTCCTGCCTTCCTTAGCGGACACTTGTCTTTTCAAACCAAGACACATTATGACAACACTCTTTCAAAGAAACTGCAAGGAAGGAGTAGTTGGGTGAAGGGATGAATCTCTGACAATATTTTGGCATCCTCTTTGAACACTTAGGAGTAAAACATTTTGAACATGTTTTTTAAGAAACTGTTCAAAGCCTTTCTTCTTCCCCTATATCATAATTTTTAAACAAAGGCTGAAATCTAAACATTTCAAAACATTAAAAACTATGATTTTGAGATCATGTTAATGCTTCAGACTTGCTATAATTTTAAGGAAACAGACTGAAATCCTGAGAGCAGTATGGTGTTTAAGTAACACCCATAGTGTTACTTCCCAGCTGCTTCGTGGCCATGATTGATCTCCAAACCCCAAAATGCTCAAACAACCACACCCTAAATAGTAATAATCTTTCTTCCCATCCTCTTCTTTATGGAAATGGAAATGGCTGGATTTGTACCTCTTCATTTCCATGACATTAATATACCTACAGTTGTACCTTTTCTGACTCCATGCCCATTGTGTTCCATGTCTGCTTCCTACTGCATTGTCAGGCAAAACTGAGGGGAAAAATCAGGGAATAGATTAGAGATTATTAACCACAGGAGGGCAAGTGAAGTGGTGGTCAAAAGGTCTATTTATTTCTGAAACATTTATAATTAAGGAAGGAAAAAAAATTAAGCAGATTAAAGCTGTGATTGAAGAAGAATGATCAACTGCAGCATTCTCCAGTGGGGTGACAGAAAACTATTGGCTGTCTAATTTCAGTGCTTGTTGTCCTTTGGTTTGAGGTACAACATAAATTTCACAGTGTTACAAGGATATTAAGGCAGCATGTTTTCTTATGTAGTGACAGAAACCCAGCTGTCTGGCATGGTGGGGCACCTCCAGTGCTGTGGAGAAGATGGGAGTGGAAGCTCCTTTAACATGACAAGGAAGACACAGGGGAGGCTTATTTCAGTAAAATCAGTGTGTTGACTTGTTTGGACCACCAGATCAAAATCATGATCCCAGACCAGGGTCACATGATGGAAAACCTGTGAGTGCAGCAGAGTCATACTTGCACAATGAGAGTTCAAAGGAAGTTTGAAATAATATTTGCTAAGGGATGGGGAACAGAGGCTTCAGCTGTTTGCCCAATAAAACAAATCCAATATCCGAATGAAATTGGAACATATAATCAATATTGACCTAGCAAGAAAAGAAACAATAATCTTATAACTCTTTGGAAAAGGCATGGATTTGTTCACCTTCTGGTCATGCCACAAAGCCATCTGTTTTTCTTCTGTTATATTTTGTTAAAGATTTTGAGGAGGACATAGATTGAGCTTGCTACGCTGCAGTGATGACCTATTATTGTTTGTCTCTGTACTGATGCTATTATTTCAAAGTAATGAAATTATTTCAGAGGAATAAGTATGCAGGAAGGACTGCAGAGGAACAAGGAGTACAGAGCACTGGTTCTGCAGAAATAAATGAGCTGATATAAAAGGACCATATCATTAAAAATGTAGGCCAGGGGAAATGACAAGTCCAAGATCAAATGTTCCTGAGAGCTGCCCACAGACAGCCGTGGATTTTATGTATGTGCTAACATTCCTAGAAAAAGGGGAGACCTAGGTTCAGTATGATTTTAACTTCTTATTTTTCTGTGCAATCTGACATAATTAGTGATATTAATGAATTTTTTGTTTTCAGTCCTTCCCGCTACTCCTAAATGAATTGAATTTTTCTGAGATATTTTAAGACCTAAGAACCTAGTTAAACAGTACATTTCATCCTTCAGTTCTGAGTCAAGTGGGGATTAAAAGCTATTGTTGGAAGTTTTTCAAACCCTGGGAACTTTTTGGAGACTATAAGAACTCTAGAAGGGCATGAATTACACAGTGCAGGTAGACCAGAAGATGGAAGTTAGAGAAGAAAAATGTTGTCTTCTTCAAGAATGAAAAGTAAAGCGGCTCATGGAGGACTTGACTGGAAAGAGGGGACAGAAAGAATGGGGAAATGGAGAACTCATGACACAAGACCACTGAGAGGATGTGGGGGCAAAAAAGAAAAAAAAAAATAGCAATCTGGAGAAAAGAGGATGAAGCAAAGGAGGAATGCCAGAGAGGGGCTTAACACTTACTCTGTTCAAGAAAGATAATAAAATGAGGATATACTGCAGTTTTAATTGAATATCTTGTCAGTCTCAAGCACGAGTTCCAGTAATTTAACTAAGAAAGTAGAGATTTTTTTAGATACAGGAGTAAAACTTGATATCCACTGCTCTTGGAACAAAATGACAAAATGTCACATATGTAACCTTATCTCTGCAGAGCCTAGATTGCAAGCTTTTATTTGGGCATATGAGGCATTTCTCGTGTTCTGTGAGTGACAAGGATATTGCCTATCTATTTATGTCTTTCTGCACAATATCTGTCACTGACTCTACATTTAACCACCATGGCTTTCAAAAATGGCAAAGTCTAAATGGCAAGGTACAAAGTTTTTTTTCCTAGTGCATTTTGCATACTAGTAGTGAAACTGACTTAATGCATTCCAGTTCTGAATAAAGGCTGCATAAGAGGTTCAAAAGCAGAAAAAAAATGAAAAATAATCAGGCTGAAGTAATATTTTCTGAGTGATGACTGCAAAAGAAGAGGTAGAAGTGCAGAAAAGATTCATTGACAAAATCCTTTCCAGTGCCATGTGACCACACAAGTATAAATGCATAACAAAGTTACATTCTGATTATTTTCTTGTAAATATTTTTTTTTTTAAACGAAGCCCATTGGTTTACTTGTGTAAGTGGAAAATAACTGATTTTAAAAGATAATCTAAACTGGAAGGTTTGCAAATGGTTTCAGATATTCTTTCCATTCTCTCAGCACAAATTTAGATGCAGTAGATGTTGCAAAGAATAATGAAGCCATCGATAATCACAGATATCCCCTCGGTATTTTCTGCCCTGTTTGGATTGCAAGCAGTTAAAAACTCTCTGAAAGTGTACCATGCTTCCAAATGAGAGCTTCCAGAAGTGAGCTTCACAGAAATCCAAATGTGCCATTTAATATGATTCCTCACCCGCTGCCGAGGCATCCGCGGCGGGCGCGGTGACGGCCTCCCCGCCACGGAATGCTAATGTAATGTGCAGCGCTGCCATTTGGAGATTTAACTGGGAGTCAACACTCAGTAAGTCATTTCTCCTTTCTGATAGGAAGGTTTTCTTTCAAAATGGACCTATTTGTGCAAATTGCAGGCAGGCCTGGCTATTTTGCACAGCTGTGGGAAAGCAGGGGAGTGCTTTTTATGGAGTGAGCTATCGGATGGATTCACATTTGACACAGAGTGCGCTGAGTTATCAACTTCCTCCAAGGGCAATCATATATCTTGTGCATCCAGAGCCAAATTAAATCTGACATTTCATTTAAAGCCTGAGACATCCTAATGCTAAAGCAGAGCATGAGTGGTAAGAGTAGGAGGATGCTGAGTTTTTTTGGATGGATGTTTCTCTTCCTGCCCTGCTTGTCTGGGTTGTAGATAACGTCTAATTGCCCACCATCATCCTATATTTTAGCCAGATGGAAATCTCATATTTAATTCTTTTCCAATGCCACTCCTGCCTGTGGTAGTTGTTGCCTGGCAATGTTAAAGAGGACTAATCTGAGCTAGCTTCAGATGACATCGTAACCGTCATTATTTATGTAGCATTTTGTGAAGATTTCTTTGGTTATCCCCAGAGCCCTCACATCAAGCCTGGTAGTTTGCAGATGAAAATGCAGTCCCTGAATTTCCCAATCTCATTCAGTTCAAAATCTTTATTTCTCATTCTAGGTGTTCATTGCAGACAATCTTTTCATGCTCTCAACCTCAAATTAAAAACCAGACTTTTTTGCTGAGGTGGTGGATGTGTAAAGGTCACCAGGATAAGTAGGGCAAAGGTAGTAAAAAAACTTTTATCCTTCATTCCAGCCAAGGAAATATTCAGTTTCCAGGCCAGTTTGTGATATTTATTGAAACAGACTCATAAATTCTCGAAATTTACACAGTATCACCCAAGAGTCCTAGGATAGAATCTATATCTACAGAACCAGGCTGAAATTCTGTGTTCATTCCACTTTTATTATGTTATTTTCCAGTGAAAACTGGATCAACACTGATGACCCACTCCCAACAGAAACATCCAACAGAATGTAATTTCCTAGGTATTTCATAGCAGAATTACTCCTGCGTTTTTATACGTCCTCAGCCATGCCATCCTGGGCCTGTTGTGGATATCACGGTGTGCAGCATGATTGTTATGAAGGAGTATTTTTTCTGATTAAGAATATTGTTCATGGCAGCAAATTCTATTGCTAAGAGTGAGAAGGCCCTTTTTATATGCCTCTATTGTTTCCTTCCTTATGCTCTAATTCACATGTCACAGGCATGCACACCTCATACATCTTAATTATTTGATTATCAGCCAAGATGGAGACATCTTTTCTGCCTCTAAGGTGGGGGAAATTGTGAGGAGTGGGAATATAAACAGAAATAGAGGAATTCATACCTTATATATATATTTTTTTTTTCCCCACATTTTTTTCCCCATTGATTTTTCAAAAGATAATTTTTGTGGGTGTAGTGTGAGCTGCTCTCATTAGCAATCCATTGATTGTTAACCATTATTATTTCTTCAAATCTTGGAAATAGGTGGGAAACACCAGACAGGAACAAGAGGGTCAATATTTTATTGCTGTAATGTTTGTTAATTGCATGCTTTGGGCACTCCCTTCAACATTTTTTTCTGATAAAAAGCCTGGATTTTTTTTTTTTTCCACAATGATCTTTTTGCTTTCATTAAGGTCAAAGAGGGAATGTTTATTCCTTCATGAAGAGCAACCTTGGATTGATTGAAATGAATAATAGCCCATTCAACCCTTTTATTGCAAAGTAGCCAGTGCTTCAATTGCATCCTCCCTAAGCCTTGTTGGAAAAAGTAGAAGCACTGCTGCTCATTTCACAACATCACCTGCCACTGTATATTCTGTTGGAGAGAGCCCATTAATTTTGAAGTTACCCCTTCACATGATTTCCTAGAAAGATTTCCATGAAATCTTTCCTGCAAAATGTTGCTGAAATTATAAGTTCTTGCTTTTCTGGTGTTAAGAAAATCCACCTGAAGTGTCTTTTTCTAAGGAATTTGGCACTGACTCACACAAAAGCCTTTTGGCCTATGCTGACTCCTCAGTTTTCACATTTCCCTGTCTGCCTTGCTGTCACTGCAAAGAACTTGTAGTTGTTAACATACTATTAACTACAGACCCTGGAGGTTAAAAAAAATAAAAAAAAATCCCAAATCCTGTGTGGGAACCAAGAGAAGACCGTGTCAAAGCCCACGAGGATGTGTAGGCATTGTGTGCCCAATTCCATGGCAGAGTTCTGTGTGCCTATGGAGGTGGTGGGAAAGATTAGGCACATACAGCTTCATTTCTAAGAAATCAGAGCAGATGCTGAGGACAAAATGACACCTCAACCATCACAAAAATATATTTGTCATTTCCCTGGGTTTGGGTGACAAAGCCTGGAGACCTGAATAAGCTCAAGACAGCCTTTCCTAAAATATCCCAACTCTGATTCCATCTCTAATTGTGAGGTCATGTTTCTTGGTTTTGGGGCATTTTTTAAACAGTGCATCCCTACATTTGCTAACTGACACCTGAAATCCTGGCTTCTTTGTTACAGACTTGTGCAGGAAGGACAGAGGCACACACATCACCTCTTTTCCTTGGAATCACAGAGCCACAGAATGGCTTGGTTTGTAAGGGACTTTAAGGATCATCTTGTTCCATCCTCCTACCATGGACAGAGACACCTTCCACTATCCCAAGTTGCTCCAATCCCTGTCCAACCTGGCCCTGAACACTCTCAGAGATGGGGCATGGCCAAATACCTGGCCAAAAGCTAGGCATTCCATACGAAACAGGAGTTTGGGGTTTGAAGCCCTTTCACAAAGCGAGATGTGGAAGATCATTTCTGCTCTGCCTGAGCTGCAGAGTGGAATGGAGGGAATGGCTGTGGCGTCCCCATCAGCTTCATTACTGATGGAGATTGCTGTGGTTGCTCAGCTCAGTGCCTGTTGTATGCTAGAGTGTGTTCTGAGTACATCTTCAGGCTTCTCAGAAGATTCAAGCATGAAAAGATGAAGGAATTATGAATTTCCTGATGTTTTTCCTACTTTGGTTTGTCAAAACAGGGAGAAATTAAATTACCTCAGTCCTTGTGTACTCAGGCAATTAAATTCTATCCAAAGCTGAACCCCCAGACACCTCTCTGCTTCTGTGCATCAGGTGCTGATACATACCTTTTTCAAGGCCATAAGCACTATCTCCAAAGGATCAAGAGATTTCCTTCAGAATTACTCACTCAACCCTTGTCCTTTGCCCAACAAAAGCTGCCACTGCTTCTCCACAGCTGCCAGTTCCACTTGCTCCTTGAAGGATGGCCTGGCTTTTAAGGGCATGTCTACATTGTCAGCTGCAGACAGACACATGCTGTGCTCTGAACTGGAGCTGCCTTTCCCTGGGAGCGGTGCAGAGATGTAAATGCCAAACTGCTTGCCATGCTAATGAGTCCAGCTGAGTGACATTGTGTCCTGCTGGGTTTTAGGCACATGCATTCCTTCCAGGGAGAGCACTGATGTGGTGATCAACATCCATCTTAAAACAACATTATTTTTTTTGTGTCAGGGAGAAAAAGTATTAGAGAGACAAATAAGATTTTAAAATAACAAACAGCGGGAATATATATTTAGTCTTATGTTTTCCAATTTGACATATCACTCTGAGCCAAGTTAGATAGGTTTTGATCCCCCAAAAGGGACTATTTAATGTTCTAACAATGCACCAGTTTTCTTACAGAGTGGAGTTTATGTTAGTGCTATGGTTCCCTTTATTCTTTGCTGATGTACAAAAGCCACCATTGCAATCTTTAGGTTAATACCAGCAGCATGAGACCTGATCTTGTTTCAATACCAGACTGAGCAATACTAAATAAATATGCAGAGTGTAGGTCCTGTAAACATGATTCACCGTGCTGCTATAGGTACAATTTTAATATTTAATTTGAGAACTATATGGCTTAAATCAAGCCTGGGACACCCACAGACCCTGCACACAGTACCATGTGAATCTGAAGGGACTTGATGGCCTGGAGAAGAATGGAATAAAGCTGCTGTGGCTCCTTACTTGGAGTATTACCCCTCGAGTGACTAATAGAAAACATAGTTTTCAATTTTCACTAGGTAATTCATCTGACTGTTGCCTAAACTGCTCCCTGGAGAGAAACAGTTTGGGTAGAAAAACTGTTTGCGAAATATACATCAATATACTGACAGCCACAAAAAAAAAAAAAAAAAAAAAGGACTCAATGCATGTGACACTTGTCACATTAATGAGCACAATTTATATTAAGAGTTTGACACTTCCTAGGTGAAGTATTTGATTGGTCTTTTCTTGTTATTTTCCCCAAACAAAGCTTAGCATACCAAATGTGCCTGTAGCGATGGGGCATCTGTTTATAAATGTCCCAGTGCTGCCTCTTGGATGAGCACGTGGAAGCTTCAGGTACAAAGCAAAGTGAAGCTTGGCTTGGCAGCAGGATTAAGCCATTAAACAGTCTGTGAGCATAAAGTTCTCTGTACCTGCTCTCTCCTCTGCGCTCCTGCTTAACCAGCAGTAAATGTGTGCTGTAATTGCCAGATTGTATGCCTACACACTCCTGCCCTGGGTTAGCATAATAAACACCCTAAATCTCATTATGCTGTGTATCAGTGGCTCAGCATTCAAGATCTGTTCCTTGCTAACCTAAAATTATGATTTATCCCTGCCTTTGATTTTCTCTATTGACTGCTGGCTGTTTCTGTAAGGTTACTGTGGAAACAGGAAGAGGATACAAGGATAGAGTTTGTCTGTGGCATGTCTGTGCATCCATATGTCACATCTATATGGCCTAGAGGTGCTGACGTGTAAGAACAAACACTACAAGAGGAAAGGTTTGCGCGTTAGGAGACTGCAGCAATCGCTGTTCTGTCAGCATCAGATGCAAGGGCTCACAGTTGGCAGGAGTCTTTAAACGCCAGTTTTCCTGAAGGATGTTCTTCTTCTCCTTATTCTGGATCAGGAGATGATATTCACATCTGGAAAATGCTGCAAAATAAAGCAGATTTTCTCAATTTTTTTTTTCCCAGCTGGAGGGTTAGAAATCTTGATTCCTCTCTCAGACTAATATCCACCATCTGCAAATCTCAAACAATCCTGTTTGCCACCTTAAAAATCAAGCAGAAGAGTCTCTGAATGCACTGCCCAGCTCTCCCCTGGCTACATTCAGAACCTTGTAGACAGCTCAGTGGGAAACCCAGTCCCACACACAGTCCTGGCTGGATCCAGCCTTCAGCATCTGTTCCTCAGTTTCTCACCAGTCAGGGGAAATAAGGACACTGCCTTAGCCATCAGACTTCTTCAGACTACAGTTCTCATAATTTGATTATTATGATCTGTTTATTTTTATTTGTTGAAATATCAGATGCTGAGGATAGGCTATTAAAAATTACTCTGAGGGATGGGGAATATGGTAGCCAGCTATTAGTTTGGGATGACTTAGCCCAATTAGTATTCCATATCCTGTGATGAGATGAATTTCCTTCATAAGATAGATAGCTAAAATTTATCTTGTCCTCTGACTAAGCTTGCATATGTCTGTGCTCTGGGGGCAGATTTTTAGTACTCTGTGCTCCTTTCAACTGCTGATATTCCCTGTATGACTTTCCTGGGAAGGTGACTGTAAATCCTGAAGGCAAGAGCTGTAACTGAATGTGCAACATTCCTGTAAGTCTGAAAATGCAGGTGTCGATTCCCTGCTGATGCTGTGAAACAAAGAGATTTTCCTGCTAATGCTGTCAGAGAGAACATCTTCCTGCACAGGACAGAGCATATAAAAATAGCTTAGGATCACAGAATATCCTGTGTTGGAAGGGACCAACAAGGATAGTCGGTCCAGCTTCTGTCCCTACACACAGCAGTCCCAAGAATCACACCATGTGGCTGACACTGTTGTTCAAATACTTCTTGAGCTTAGTGCTGTTACCAATTCGAAGGGAAGCCTGTTCCAGTGCCCAGCCACCCTCTGGGTGAAGAATCTTTTACTAACATGCAGCCTAAGCCACCCCCTGACAAAACTTCATGCCATTAAATCACAGCTTCATGACACCACACCTTGAATATGTCACGGTTAGAAGGAGATTAGGGCTTTCTCTGACTTGGTTCTTGCTCTGCTTAGCTGGAGAAGTCTGGTCAGGATTCCTGGCCTGCTCTGCTGCCTCTCTGCCTGCCCTGGTCTGCAAACATGTGCAGGGATGCTCAACACAGCTGGCAGAGCAAATGGGAATTGGGAATGGATTTTATTTCCCTGTACAAATGAAAAACATTTTCTTTTACTTTACCTGGAAGTGGCTGGCTTGGCCACCTTGTTGCTCAATTACCTCATTACTTCAATAGCATTGTGGCCCAGGAGAGGAGCTGCAGGACACAGAGCTGGTTTATCTAGCAGATAAGGGTTTAGAGAGGCAGCAGAGACTGGCATTTCTTCCTGTGAAGCACTGCTGCAGAGATCCCTGTTGCAGGCAGCCTAAATAATTTGTTGGAGCGCACAACGAGCCGGTGGCAGAGCCCACAAAGCAATCTCGACTCTAAACTATCAGCTAGAAGCTGAAATCATTCTTCTCAAAGGATGTGTTCCAGTGTCATACATGGGAAAGCAGAGTCACAGGGCTTTAGTAGCGCAGACATGATCTGCTGTGAAATCAGTGGCAGCTAGAGATACCGTGGTGCTTAGTTCCTTTTCCATAATAACCCTGTCTATGGATGGATTTTAGTGCAACTGAAACCACCTCTCATTTTCTGTCACAGCACCTGCTGAGCAATGTGGTTCAGGCAACAGAAAGCATCACCTGGGTGTTAGTGAGACCAAACCTTTGTCACGGCCTCACCACTCTCACAGTAAAGAATTTCTTCCTAATATTTAATCTAAACCCACCCTTTTCCATTGTGAAGACATTCCCCTTGTTCTCTCACTTCAGGCCTTTGTCAAAAGTTCCTCTCCAGCTCTCTTGTAGCCACTTTCCATAGTGGAAGGTGCTCTGAGGCTCTCCTGAAGCGTCCTATTCTCCAGGCAGAACTCTGCCAGCCAACCCCCCCAGCAAAGAAATTCATCCCCACATGTGAAGTGAGCTGGAAAGTCTCTGTCATTCTCACAAATCTAGGATAAAAGTTAAAGAGACAAAACAATAAATGGGTGTAAAGAATTAAATGTCTCCCTTTGGAAACCCCTTCAGGTTAGGGGTAAAGCCCATTCAAAATTGTAAAACAGTCAATGCAACTGTCATTTTCATTTACTGCTTTAGGCACCATGGTACTATAGATGATTTGTAATGACAAATTCTATTAAAAAGTAATAAACCAACTCTCCTTAGAATTAGGATTTATAGATGAAATTTTGAATCAACCAGAGCATTATAACCAGAATGTTGGCCAGTTAAAAAAACAAACAAACAAACAAAAAAGACACAACTAAATTTCTTTAATTAAAAAGGTATTTTGTGTGCAAAAAAAAAATAAAAAATTTAAATATTCTCAGCTGGATGAAAATCAGTCTGTATTTTGACAAACCAGGATCCATGTTTTCTGGGGTGTTGTCAAATATTCACTGCCTGTAGAAACTACTCCCTTTATATGTTTATAGCTATCAATTTCTGTATGTGTTTGTTGATAGAAGGATGCTCTATTTCCAAAATCTCACATGGAGGCTCTGCCTGCATCTTCACAAGCAGCAGTATCAAGGAGTTGGGAATTCAACCGATGCCATACTGTTAAATAGGCAAGCACAGTAAATGTCCTGGACAAAACATGCTGCTTTCCCAAAGATTCTGCCTCTGGCTAGAGAGGTTCTGCACATCCTTTCTGCCTCCACCACCACCAGTGAGGGAGGCTGAGCATGTGAGGCTCACTGCCCTCCTCTCAGCACATTCATGGTGGTGGTAGAAACTGGAAACCCACATTTTACAGGGGCTGTGAGGATATATCACATCTTCTCTGCTGCACCAGAGTGGTGTCAGTCAGTCTGTGTGTTGGTATATGCACCAAAATTTCCTCCCTGAGCACCCCAAGCAAAGGAATTCTCCAAGCCTGCCTGTGCTAGTCTGGGTTAGTAGCAGTGAGAAAAGCTTATTTAGGGCAAAAAAGCTGTCTTAGAGACAGCCAAAACAAAAAGCAAACCCCAGCAAAACAGGCCAGTGAGCTTTTCATCTGGCCTGAAATAACAGCTGATGTGAAAGTTTGATTTTGTAGAGCAATCAAGCAGGCTGGAAAATAGGGAAGTAGGGAAGCAGGGAAGCGGTCCATTCACAATAGAGAAATATGTTTGTAAGCATAGAATTGGTGAATATGTCAGCCTCTGTGGGGTGTGGAGACACAGGTCACACATTTCTTGAAGAACATATAGAATTTTATTTAATTTAGAAATTGCAAAATCTTTTCTCTGTTGAATATCCAACAAAAAAAAATAATTCTAACAGCATCAGAAGTAAATGTTTTGGTTCATTCATATTTCTTT